>NW_026923141.1:0-21098 GCF_032062105.1 Saccostrea cuccullata
GGTGTTCCAGCACATATTTAAAGGGCCATAACTCTGTTAAGGATCATCAATTTCAATGAAACTTCACGGCCACTTTGTAAACAAAGACCCAGCATGTCAAATTTCAGCAAAATCAGACAAGGTTTGTGTCCTTATTAGGTTACAGACTACTAATTTTACCCCTATTTCATTGACCACTCAAGTAGTTCCAGTTTAAAAATAGAGGTTTTTTCTTAAAAATTCTTTGGGGTGTTTATGGGGTGGAACTGATGTTATTTTTGGGCATAGATGGAAAGGAGAGGGTTTGAAAAAAAATATAAAATTGTTAATATGTGAAATTTTGCACTTGCGCGCGTAGTAGGAAGGGTGTAAAGAGGCCCATATTTACCCTTTCCCCGAAGAGAAAGTGAAAAAAGCAGGGTAGGGGTTATTTGCGATGCCATAGCAGGACCTGCATGCGATGAATTTTCATGAGAGTCTGAAAAATTTTTGGACTTGAATTCATCTTACTCTGTGCCAAGTTTCAGGTAAGTTGAGCTGGTGTAAATTTTTTAATCATTTTTTATATTAAAAAGGAATGTATAGCAAAATAATTGGTAGTCTGTGTCCTATGAGGTCAAAGGTCAAAACTCACATTAATCAATTTATTGGCACTTTTTGGATAATTTGGAACTATTTATGCAAATTATTGACAAATTTAATGGAAAAAATTGTATTTTGGAGAAGTTAAATGGATTTGAATTATTGAAAAGGGGGGAGGGGGCACCTGCTCAGGTTGTCAAAGGGTATGACGTAATGTGTGCAATTGATGTGTGTCAAACATTTATGCAATATGAATTTTGATTCTATATATAATGTTGTAGGTGACATAAAACCCATTCCTTACCTATCCTGCTATTTTAAATGCTAAATGGAGTTCAAAAACCAAGGTATGTTTTAAACATTTGATTGTTCAGATTACACTGTTGTTAGTAGGAAAGAATGCCTAATTTCTCAAAATTTTGGCTACTTGGTGTCTGTAATTATAGTTGACACAGTTACTTATTAATTTGACACAATTACTTATTAATTATGAATGTGAACTAAAGTTAAATGCTTTAAAATTATTTTTTTCAGTGGCTCATTTTAGCTGACTGATGGGGATGCAAGCAGTTATAGCCTGGATGGGTGGCTTTAAAAAATCAGGCCAGTTGCCAGTCAGAAGTGAACAATTTTGTACCAGTAGCAGAAAATAATCATTCAGAAAACAAGATACAGCTGTCAACAATATTACAGTCCACAACAGCCAAGTTAAAGGTATAAATCAACTGACTCTTAAGTTTGTATTATTTTTTTGTTTGATTTCTTTTTTTACACTGTTTTCATCTGTCATCATCATCTGTTGCCAATTAATGTATACTCTCTAAAACTTTCTTTTTTTTCCCTTTAGCTTTTGGAACTGAACATCTGCTGTCTGATTGCTGGCACTGATCTCTGATTGTCCAAGACAGGGGAGGTCAGTAAGGTGCTCAACATTTCATATGGGATGTTTGGTCCTACTGACTTCTTCTACTCTTGTGGCTTCTTGGACATCATTGTCGGTGGTCGCATATCAGACAAAATCATCATTTTTTGACAAGGACAGGTGTTTTAAGAAATTTTGGATAAACTTGTGCAGAAATAGTGCTCACAAGACAGACAGAATTTATGTACTCCATTTTAATATAGAACCTTCTCTACCCCCCCCCCCTCCTGTTCATAGCTTCCAAGCAACTCCAGGAGTGATTATATGTGACACAGGCATGGTATGTATTTTCTATGTTAAACCATTGAAAGTATATAGAATGCTTTTTAATTTATTTTGTTTTTGGTACCTTTACAGTGCAGAGTTACCTCCCCTTTTTTACAGCAGCCTGAAGAATGTATGTAGGTAAAATGTGTATTTAAATTCCTTTTCTTGTAAATTCAGAATTATAAAATCCAAATTTTCATAGAATTTTTGGTATTTATTGTCTAATCATGCATATTGTTACAAGAAATACCCATCAAAGAAGTCTAAATATGACCAGGGATAATCCAATTGGAGTAGTAAGTACCACTTCCTGGCAGAGGCTGAATTGACCAGGTTGGATAATCTGCTGATAACAAAGGTATGAATCTCTTTCCCTTAACTTTTATATTAATTTTTTATAGCCTATATATTGTCAAATTTTTTAATATTTGTTTTACTAAAATTAAAATGTGCTAAATATTTTTATTTTTAATATTTCCAAGAATTTTATGCTTTTTGAAGGTATTTTTTTGAAAAATTGTTTAAAATATTTACTTATGCAATAGGTTAAGTTTTGTTCTTGAAATTTGTGTAGGACATATATATCTAGTATACAAAAATATAAGGAAAGAAAATAACTGTCATGCATGTGAGCTGTGAGCATTTCAAATCTGAGAACTGTGTGCCTAATGCTTATTTTACCCTCTGATTTAAGGTGTTCCAGCACATCAATTAAAGAGCCATAACTCTGCTTAGGAATCATCAATTTCAATAAAACTTCACTGGCCACTTTGTAGATACAAAAGACTCCAGCATGTCAAATTTCAGCAAAATCAGACAAGGTTTGTGTCCTTATTAGGTTACAGACTACTAATTTTACCCCTATTTCATTGACCACTCAAGTAGTTCCAGTTTAAAAATAGAGGTTTTTTCTTAAAAATTCTTTGGGGTGTTTATGGGGTGGACTGATGTTATTTTTGGGTATAGATGGAAAGGAGAGGGTTTGAAAAAAAATATAAAATTGTTAATATGTGAAATTTTGCACTTGCGCGCGTAGTAGGAAGGGTGTAAAGAGGCCCATATTTACCCTTTCCCGAAGAAGAAAGTGAAAAAAGCAGGGTAGCAAAATAATGTTATGTGTTGATAGGTTAATATATATGTAATAGCAGAATGGTATTTTGAAAAATTTTTTTAAAAATTAAAGTGTATAGAATAAGTTATAGATAAGTAAAGAGGTAAAGTTAAAATGATTAATTATTTTTGTAAGTTATAAAATGTTGTCTTATAATTCAAAAATAAAAAGAGGTAGTTTAATTTCTTAGGATTGAATATGTTCTGATATGAATTTTTGACTTAGTATTGTGGAATTTAGGTTAACCATTCGTGAATTTTACATTTTAATTAATATTGAATTTAATAAATGTATTTTCATGTAAATCATTTTTTAGATAAGCATTTTGAGATTTGGATAATTTGATAACATGAAAAAATTTTGCATAAGAATTAATTAAACAAGCCCAATTTAAAGAATAGCAATTAGGTAAATGTCACTATTTATTTAATTATGTTAGTATATATCATTCTTTTATCATTTTTTTAATCATTATAACTAGTTCCTTTTTAATAAACGTTGTTGTAATTAACTTTATTCTGAGACTAATTTAAATCAAATTGTTTTGGTTTATTCATATCTTTTTTGAACATTATATTAATACGAATAATTTAAGTGTTTTCTGATGGCAATACAGTGGAAATGTTTAACAAAGGGTTTTAACTTTTACATTTCACTCATTGCCAAATTGTCCAAGTGTAATATTCACAAAATAATTTCATAATATTAATCAAATAGAATTTAGTTAAATTTCAATTTTTTAAATTTTTAATTGTTATTTTTTTTAATTTTGAGATATTATTTTTTCATAAATAAATAAAATTTCATATTACTAATTTTGATTAAATCTGAATTATAATTTTTATTCATAGGTTAATATAAATCATATTGTTAAGATTAATTGAATATCACATTTGATACACAAATATAAATTTTTTTAAATATTGTTTTAAAGGTAATAACTTTTAAATATTACTACCAAATTTGAATATTTTAATATTTCATAAATTTGTGAAAATTAATTGTTAAATATTTAATTTGATAGGAGTTGTTTTATGTAATTAAATTTAATAATTATAAAATTTTTTGTCTTGAATTTATTGATTAAAAACTAATTAAAACTATTAATGTTTAATAATTAAATATTATAGTATTTTAATTAATTCGTTAATTGTTAAAGAAAAATCCAATTTAAAATAACAGTTAGTTATATGGCAATAATTAAGCTATATCATTCAAGAATTGAATTGAATTTAAAAAATTTTCTTTTCTTACCTATATTATAACAGTTAGATTTTAAAAATGTTTGGTTTATGGAAAGTATTTTGGTTATATAAAAAGTTTAAAAAAATTAAAAATATTTTAAAATTCTTTTAGGAGTAGGTTAAAATGCTAATATTTACTTTCCAAAAAATATAAAAAAGAGTATGATAATTTGTTAATATGAATTCCAACTTATTTTCTCGATTGAAATGTCTTATGGCTATGATTGTTAAAATGTTTAAATTTATAATTAAAGGAAGTTGCATACTGTTCTTGGAAAGGAATTTATGTTGTTTAAAAGATTATAATGCAGTGTTAAAATTAAGATAAAATATTTTAGAAATTAGGTTTATAATTAAAAGGAGATTGATTAAAGGTAAATTATGTTTAAGAATTCAAAAATTTTATTTATATTAGTACAAGGTAACTATTCCTATTTAAAGCAAATGGGTTAATAGTTTTTTTAACTTGAGTTCAGATTACCTTTTTAGAGGAAAAGTAATTTAAAATTAGATTCTTTTTTTATTCAAATTTTATAATTTCAAATTTATAATTAATGTACTAAGTAAAGTTAAATTTTTATAGTGCATTTAGATGGACAATTAGTGTATAAGTTGTTAATAAAATTAGCCAGTTACGTTTAAAAATTTAATGACGGATTATTTAAAAAAGATGATTAAATTTCATTAGTCAATTAAATAATATTTTTATTATTTTAATTTTTTCTTTAGTTCTTTTTAAATGTAAATTTATAATCAAGGTTTTTTTATTTGATTTAATACATTTTTTGTTTCTATTAAATAAAATCTGTTTTGATTGATTTCAAATGATATAGCAAATTTTATATTTGCAACTAATTAGTGAATCATATTTGTATTTTAAACTTTTTGAGCTAATTTGAAATTTAAATCAGGCAATTTATCATAAAAGAATTTTTACCGATTATGAAATTTCCAAACAGTCAATTACACTAAAATTAAGTAAAAGTTATTTTTAATTATTGTAAATATATAAATTTTTATGATTTTTTTATAATTTAAAATTCTTATTTCCCTTCAATAATTAAAATCAGTCATAATTGTACTTCTCAATAGATAACTAATTTAAAATTTTAGCTAAATTTTAGAACCATAAATTAATATTCCGAATAAAATTAGTTAAAAGTTTCAAGTAATTTAATGTGAAATTTAAATTAAAGATTTATTTTAATTTATTTTAACTTTTCCTATTAATTTTTTAATATTATTTTAGAATTAATTAAAATTTATGAATATTTAAAATTTACTTTAAGGTATTAAAGATTTTTTAAATATTATTTTATAGTTAATATTTATAAATTTGTTAGAACATAATTGTAATATAAATAAAATGATTAAAATCTATTAAATTTAAAATTTAATAGTTAACTTTTTGAAATCTATTTTAAAAATTAAGCTCATATAAGGGAATCCAAAATTTCATAAATTCTAGTTTATGAAAGTCAATTAAATCTTAAAAGATTTTCAATTAAACTAATAATTAACCTATTTAAAACTAGTTTTAAAATATTTAAAAATTTTGTTTATAAAGGTGTTTTTTGGTAATGAAAAATTAAAAAATTATAAAAATAATATTGAAATTAATTTTGCTTTAAGTTAGTATAGTAAAGCCTTTTACTTTCAAATAAAAGGTAAGTATATAAGCTTTATCCTTAATACTAATTAAATTTGTGTTGGAAATTTTATTGTGCCATGGAAATTTATGAAAATTTTTTTAATTTTTTATATAAAAGGATGGAAATAGTGAGTATGTGCATATAATGTAAATGTTTATACATTTTGTAATTTGAATATTTTATAGTGAAAAATTAATGTAATATTAGAATTAAATGGTTAAAATTAAAAAGGAGGACTTAACTTTCAAGTTATTAATGAGAATTTGTTAAATTAAATATAATTTTATTTTAATATTTTAGTATAAAATTCCACTACTTTATTAAATCTAAATGATTAAAAAAATATTTTATTTATGTAATTCAATTATGAAAACAATTTAAATAGGTATTGGGTTATTAAGTCATTATTATAATTTACAATTATATTAATAATTAAAAGTGAAATCTAATTTAGTTAAGCAATTAGGATTGTGGATAAAAAGTTTATTGGTTTTAAAAATTTATTAACAGAAAAATTTTTCAAAAAAATAATTTATATAATTTAAAATATCATAATCATTATGTTTTAAAAATGTTTAAGTGTATTTTTTTTTTTATTTATTTTTACATTTTCTTTAAATCTTAAATAATTTTGATTAAATTTTTGTTCTGAATATTTATTTGTAAGTAAAAGTTTCAAAATAGATTTAGGCTCATTTATTGTGACCTTATCTTACTCTTTCAAAAATCTCAATTAAAGGTGTTAGATAAATTGAACTTGAAATATTACATTTTGAAAAATTTGATTTCACTAATCACCATCCCTTTTAAGAACTTAACACCATAAATTTATATCTTGTTAGTATAATTTGAATTAAAAATTAGTTTTATTAATTTCTTTAAATTTGAACTTAACCTTTTTTCTGATTGATTAAATGAAATTGTCACTTTTACAGTGAAATATTTATAAAATTTATAATCCATTTTTAATTAATTTAAAAATATTTCAAGAATTTTAATTTTAAATTAAATTTAAAATTTACAAAGAAAATTCAGGATTTTTTAAAATTCTACATTGCTTGATTTAAGTTTAAATTGTTAATATTACATACGTATTAAATATTTTTAAATAAAGATTTATTTTTAAATTGTTTTTAATTATTTAAAATTATTTTAAATATTAAAATTTATTAGTATTTTTGAAATTTTTTTTAAAAAATTATAATTAAATATAAGTTTATTAAATTTATTTAACTTTTTTCTAAATAAGAAATACTATATGGCATACTTCAATATATGAAGTATTACCTTGTTAGGGTCACAATATTATTGCAAAATTGAATATTATAATAACAATTTTTTCAAACATTCATTCATTTAAATAGTATTTTAATTTAGGTAAGATAAATGCTTTTTTGACACTAAGATCCTAAAAATAATTTTCTAAATTTTGGATTTTGGGTGAAAGGTATTAGGATATTTAATTGAATAATATAAAAATTTTTAATGTTATTTACTATAAGATTGTAGGCACTAATTTTGAGTAAATGTATTAGCATTTGGTAATTGAATAAATCAAAATTTAGAATAGATTGAAATTTGGTTATTTAGAGCAATTCAGTTATGGTCATGATTTAATTATATTAAAATTTAAAAATATGGTATTTTTTAGAAAGTAAATCTTTTCATTATTGATTTGAACTGAAATTTAGAATTTAAATATTTGAATTAATGTTTAATTAAATTGAATTTTAAAATTAAAGGTGAGGGATTTAAACTTACAAGTATTGATGTTAAAATTTTTGAATTTTGATTAATAATGTTAAAATAAAAATTTCTATTTTTGGCATTAATTAAACCAGTATGTTATAAATTTATTAATTTACATAAAGCATTTAATATTATAATAATAAATTGCATTTATTAAATTATATTGTAATTATAATTAAAGTTATGTAATTAATTTTTTAGATAATATTTAATTGTATGAATTTGCAAATGAAACTTAAGTTAAATTAAATTGAATTAATTTTATTTAAAATGGTTCAAAAGTATACATGTAATTAATTGATTAAAGATTAATTATTTTAATAACATTTGTTGTATTATTTTGTTTTTAAGTTTAATGTATATATTTAATATTTAATTTAAATTTTTTTTTGGAATAAATCTATTATTGCATCTGGTTTCAAATGGAGATAGGAATATTAAAGATTTATTCTCATTAATATGAAAATTCCTTTCTGTTTTAAAACAAAATTCAAAATTTTTAAGGATTATTTTTAAACATTAAAATGTTTATGTAAAATTTATAAATCTTATTTAAAATTTCCCTTTTTCAGCTATAAGAATTAGAATAATAAAGTTTGTATTAATGGATTTAATTAATATTATGTATTATGCTTTATCTTTGTTAAATATATCTTAAAGTATTTTCTTTTTAACTATAATATTAAATTTAAATGATATTTTAAATCAAATTTAACAATTTATTTTTAGTTTTTTTAAATTTAATTTTTTATCAAAATTAAATTGAAAATTTAATAAAATCTGAGTATTTTTGGTGTAATTATTAAAATGTTTATCTTTACTTTCACTATTTAAGTTTAAAAATAAGATTATTATTATGAATTAATTTTTTTACATTTAAAATTAAATTTAGTTTATTTTAAAATTTTAAATTTATTGCAAAATATTCTTAAATATTATAATGATATTTATTAGAAAAAATAACAAACAAATTAATGTTTGGATTAATTATGTTTGTATATTTCATGAATTTAACATTTAATATTTAAAGCAATGCTAGTTGAATATTTGAAATAAAGGTATTTTAATTTAAAATTTCATAATGTAATTTTTAAATTGTTAGAATTATTGTAAATTTATACATAAATTAATGAGTATTTTTTAAAAATTTAGTATGTTAAACTGTTAATTTGTATTAAAGGAGATGTTAATAAATAATAAATTCTATATTATGAGAATGTAAATGCAATCATTTCTTGAATAAGCAATTTTTAAGTATTGGATTAAATAACTTAAATTTGAAATTAAATAATTATTTAGTAATGAAGATTAGGGGGAGGATTTAAAATTTATGTTAAATGAAATTATATTTCAAATTATAAATTTTAAACCATTTATTTTGATTAAATGGCAAATGCATTTTAAAAATATGTAATTTAATTAAGTAATAATTTATATAATTATTGATTCAGTTAAGTTACTAAGTATTTTTAAAATTTATTATAATTATTTAAATTTTTAGATTAAACTTTAAAAAAATCTATTTAAATATTGGGTTAACAGTTGTAACATGTTATTAATGTTAAAAATAATTAATCTTTTTTATTTAGTATTTTTGACATTCTATATGATAAATTGAATAAAATTTTTTTAGATTGATTAATCCTGTCTCAAATCACTGGCAAATAACAATTTTCATCATTTTAACGTTTCATATTTCAAGCAATTAGAACTCATTTTAGGATATTTTGTTTTGTTATTTTTATGACTTGATAATTATTGAATCCTATCTTCTTTTGAATCGTGGTGTTTGTCAACGATATAGTGTACATTTTATGATTGTCATTCTCTTGATTTGATATTTCTTTTCAACACAATTAAATGTTTAAATTTGTAATTCAATATGTAATATAAATAACATTATGAACTTACCCCTTTTACGATTCACTTCCAATAAAGTAAAGCATTATTATATTAATTAATTTTAAATTTTTATTTTTAATATTCATAAATCTAAATTTTATATCAAAATTTAATTTTTATGATTAAATATTTTAAGATTTACATTTATTTTATATTTTAAAATTCATCAAATTTGAATATTAATTTATTAATAATTTATTTTATTAATTATTTAATTTTTAATTTAAATTATTTTAAATAAATTTAAATTCCATTTTAATAACAAATTATTTAAAATTATTTTTCTTAAGTATTAGAATTTTACTTTTTAATGTAATTATTGCATAATGAAATTATTAAAAATAGAAAATTTGAACTGCATTTCAAATACATGTGTAATTTTTAAAATATTTTTAATAGGTATGTAAATCATTTCTAAAACTAGCATGTAAAAAATATAATTAAATAAGGTTTTATGTAAATGCATTTTACATTTTTACAAAGTTAACATATTTTTTTAAAATTCTTGGTTGGTAATTTTAATTTATAGTGAATGTAATTAAAATATTGTATGATAAGAAGATGTATCTCGAATAAATGGAATTTACAAAATAATTTTAATTGAAAATTGATATAATTATTAAGTAGTAATTCGGTTAATTTTTAATTTTTTTAGGATATATAAAATTTTCTTTGGAATATTTCATATTGACTTTTATTAGTAAAATGATTTAATTTATTAAGTTCATAAAAGGGTGACTTTAAAATTGTTGGAAAATTAATTTTAAAATTTTGATATAATTTGTTAATATTTAAATACAATATTTTATCCTTATTTAAATGAAATATTAACAGTTTAAATTATGCATAATATTGTATGAAATAATTAATAACTTTAATATTTTTATGACAAATAATTCAACTTTATAATTATAATTTTAAATTTTATATTCTTTTTATATTTTGTTATATTTTAATTTTTTAAAATATTCAGAAACAATTTCCAACAGGAATCATAGAAAATTAGTGTCTCTTATACAGTAATTTAATACATATTGTTTTTTTTTTTTTTACTTTATTTATTGCATATTCAACTTTTTTTAAACTCCCCTTTCATAATCACTCGTTTTCTTACTGTTATGTTTAATAAGAATTTTATTTGATAAATTATTCCACAATAATTAAGATTATTTTATAAATCAGATTTCAGATATTTAGACTAAGTAAGTTATTTTTCTTCAGTATCTTTTAACAAATTAATTTTTTTTTTTTTTTTTTTTTTTTTTTTTTTTTTTTTTTTTTTTTTTTTTTTTTTTTTTTTTTTTTTTTTTTTTTTTTTTTTTTTTTTTTTTGGGGGGGGGGGGGGGGGGGGGGGGGGGGGGGGGGGGGGGGGGGGGGGGGGGGGGGGGGGGGGGGGGGGGGGGGGGGGGGGGGGGGGGGGGGGGGGGGGGGGGGGGGGGGGGGGGGGGGGGGGGGGGGGGGGGGGGGGGGGGGGGGGGGGGGGGGGGGGGGGGGGGGGGGGGGGGGGGGGGGGGGGGGGGGGGGGGGGGGGGGGGGGGGGGGGGGGGGGGGGGGGGGGGGGGGGGGGGGGGGGGGGGGGGGGGGGGGGGGGGGGGGGGGGGGGGGGGGGGGGGGGGGGGGGGGGGGGGGGGGGGGGGGGGGGGGGGGGGGGGGGGGGGGGGGGGGGGGGGGGGGGGGGGGGGGGGGGGGGGGGGGGGGGGGGGGGGGGGGGGGGGGGGGGGGGGGGGGGGGGGGGGGGGGGGGGGGGGGGGGGGGGGGGGGGGGGGGGGGGGGGGGGGGGGGGGGGGGGGGGGGGGGGGGGGGGGGGGGGGGGGGGGGGGGGGGGGGGGGGGGGGGGGGGGGGGGGGGGGGGGGGGGGGGGGGGGGGGGGGGGGGGGGGGGGGGGGGGGGGGGGGGGGGGGGGGGGGGGGGGGGGGGGGGGGGGGGGGGGGGGGGGGGGGGGGGGGGGGGGGGGGGGGGGGGGGGGGGGGGGGGGGGGGGGGGGGGGGGGGGGGGGGGGGGGGGGGGGGGGGGGGGGGGGGGGGGGGGGGGGGGGGGGGGGGGGGGGGGGGGGGGGGGGGGGGGGGGGGGGGGGGGGGGGGGGGGGGGGGGGGGGGGGGGGGGGGGGGGGGGGGGGGGGGGGGGGGGGGGGGGGGGGGGGGGGGGGGGGGGGGGGGGGGGGGGGGGGGGGGGGGGGGGGGGGGGGGGGGGGGGGGGGGGGGGGGGGGGGGGGGGGGGGGGGGGGGGGGGGGGGGGGGGGGGGGGGGGGGGGGGGGGGGGGGGGGGGGGGGGGGGGGGGGGGGGGGGGGGGGGGGGGGGGGGGGGGGGGGGGGGGGGGGGGGGGGGGGGGGGGGGGGGGGGGGGGGGGGGGGGGGGGGGGGGGGGGGGGGGGGGGGGGGGGGGGGGGGGGGGGGGGGGGGGGGGGGGGGGGGGGGGGGGGGGGGGGGGGGGGGGGGGGGGGGGGGGGGGGGGGGGGGGGGGGGGGGGGGGGGGGGGGGGGGGGGGGGGGGGGGGGGGGGGGGGGGGGGGGGGGGGGGGGGGGGGGGGGGGGGGGGGGGGGGGGGGGGGGGGGGGATTAATTTTATAATTTAATAATTTAAGCAATGGAATTTTTTATATGTTATAAAATAATGTGTAATTATTTTTAAATTTCAAGAATTTTATCTTTATATTTTTTGAAAAATGAAATTCTGCAATGGTTATTTTTTAAATTTGTAAGACATATTTTAAATTAGAAAAATATGTAGAGGAATGACTTTCAAACTAGAACTTGTGCTATTTATTTTCCTCTATTAATTTACACAAATTTATGAGATATCAATCATAAATTCAGATGTATAAGCAATGAATAGCAATAGCGGTGGCCTTAGACAGCCATTCCATTATGACATAGTACCAGTAAAATATTCAAAATCTGTTTATGGGTAAGTTGGTAATGAGAAGGTTAAATTAAATGTATTTAATTGTTCCTGTAGAAGGTGTAAAGATATTACTTCCAAGAATGAAACATGGTTTTGCTGCCTACTATGCAGAAGTCGAGTTAAATTTTTGGATGATGTCTACTGCATTCTATCGTGAATTTTATATTTTTTTATAGAAAACAAATATGAGCGTGTTAAGAAAGGTAAATTACGAACAATTATGCACTTTTGGAAATTTGATATTATGAAATTTTACAATTTGATTTTTTTAAAGTAAAATTTAAAAATAAAGGAGGATTATTGTAAAGGATGAGTAATTGTGCAATTGATGTTGTAAAATTTTAATTGTTTTGTTCTATTAAGTGAGGTCTAACCCTTCTCACACCTGATTTAAGCAAATGGATTAAAACCTTTTTAATTTGATTTTAATCATTTATGGAATAATGCTATTTTCAAACTGCTATTGTTCGAATTATATTGACAGTTACTATTAATTTAACATTCTAATAGAGGCTAATTAAATTTAATTTTTTCAGGTATTTCTCTCTAGTTAACATTATAGCCTGATGTGGTTAAATAGCATCATAAAGTGAACAATTTTTACTAAAAAGAATTAGATAAAGTATGAAAATATTAAAACCAAATAAAGGTTAAGTATCTTAATTTGTAATTTTTTATTTCTTTTTTAAGTTATCTGTATATATTTTGCATCATTATCTAAACTTTCTCTTTTCCTCTCTTTGATAAAGGTGTTCGGCACTATTTATGCCAAACAGGATCATAAGTCTAACTTCATTGGATTTTGCCAGACTCTCATCTTGCACTGACACATGTGGTGTGTACAGACAAAACTATTTTTGACAAGCAGTGTTCAGTTTAAAAATGGAAATTAAACAGGATTTAGTACTCATTTTATAAATACCTCCCATTAATTAGGATGGTATAGTGAAAGGCTATATTTCTTCCTGAAAGAATGAAACATTTTGTTTTTGTCCTAAGTGCAGATTGCTTTCTAGACCTGAAAATTTGAGTAAAATGCTTAATTCCTTTCGTAAATTAATTTAAAATATTTAATTTTGGATTATACAATAATGATTTGTTACAGAAATCAAATCTATTACCAGATACCATTGGTATAGACCATTCTGCAAGGTGAAACAGTTGGATAATTTTAAAAAGTTTAATTTTTCTAATTTAACAATTTTTTAAGCTATATATTGTGAATTTATTGTTCAAAATTGCAAATATTTATTTTATTAATTTTGTTTTAGATTTTTGAAATTGTTAATCTTATGCAATAGGTTAATTTCTGAATTTTTAACATATTCAGTTACAAAATTAAGAAAAAAATACTATTTACTTAGCATTTATTGAATTGTGCCAATCTTATTTTACTTATTAAGGTTGACTAATTAAAGGGCCTAATCTTTAGGACTCAATTTCAGAAATTCGCCTTGTAAAAGATGTGTAAATCAGCAATCGCAGTTGGTCTATTAGTTACGACAAATTTACCATCAGACACAAGTAGTTCATAAAATAGTCAAAAATTTGGGTTTATGGTGATGTGTTATTTTTTTGGTTAAAAAATAAAGTTATATGAATTTTGTTCCTTAAAGTTAAGCTTACTTGAAAAGTGAAAAGCGGAGGGTTATGCAGCAAGATGCATAATCTGGCTCTGAATTTTTGATTGTATCTTATCTTGCAGTGGTATACGAATTATCATTTTTTAAAAAGGTTTGAAATTTTCTTTTGAGAAAGGTCAAAACGACAATTATGATTTTTGATAATTTGAATTCTTCTTTTATGGAAATTAAAATAAGGATTTATATTGAAAGGAGGGGATTCTTGTAAAGATGAGTAATGTTAATTGTTGTTAAATTTATGCAATTATTTTTTTTATAAATGTTGTAGGTAATAAACATTTACTTCCTTTTTAAATCAAGATTAAAAACCAAATTTTTAAATTGATTGTTGTTAACTGTTTATAAAAAATCCTAATTTCAAAATTGGCATGTTCTAATTAGTACCATTCTAAGACAATTACTATTAATTTGATTAACAAAGTTAATCTTTTTTTTTTTTCGTGTCATTCTACATGAGGATTAAAGTTATACTGATGTGCTAAAATGATTCATAGAATAACTTTTTACAGTAAAATATTTAAAACAAGAAAGTGTAAATTCTCAAAAGCAATAGTATTATAACATTAAGTTGATTATTTTGTTTATTTCTTTAACTGTATGTCTAATCTTATTTTACTCTCTTTTTTTCCTCTCTTTTGAATGAAATCTGTGTCTATTCTGGACTATCGCATTGTCCAAGACAGGAGGTATTTCAAATTCAGGGAGTTTGGTCCTATATTCTCTCTTTTACTTATCATTGTCGTGGTCATTAAAATATTTTTAAAGCTGTGTTTTAAGATTTGTAATTGAAAATGAAAGCGAAAATTTATATCATTAATGAACTTTCACCTCCCCTTCACACTCCGAGGAAGTGAAAGCAGGTATATTTCAGCTAACATTGAAGATATGAATGTTTTTAACTTGTTTTTGGACTTAGGCATTGTCCCTTCTAAGAGCCGGTGTATTTAAAATATTTTCTTTTTGAATTAGAATATAAATCAAATTTCACAGATTTATGGTATATTTAATAGTATTGTACAGAAATCCACAATATCTAATTGACAGAAATAATAAGTATATACATTCTAAGTAATTACAGGTGGAACTGCTTATACAAAGGTATTAATTTTCTTGTTACAAGAAATACCCATCAAAGAAGTCTAAATATGACCAGGGATAATCCAATTAGAGTAGTAAGTACCACTTCCTGACAGAGGCTGAATTGACCAGGTTGGATAATCTGCTTATAACAAAGGTATTAATCTCTTTCCCGTAACTTTTATACTAATTTTTTATAGCCTATATATTGTAGAATTTTTTAATATTTGTTTTACTAAAATTGAAATGTGCTAAATATTTCTATTTTTAACATTTCTAAGAAATTTATGCTTTTTTAAGGTATTTTTTTGAAAAATTGTTTAAAATATTTACTTATGCAATAGGTTAAGTTTTGTTCTTGAAATTTGTGTAGGACATATTCATCTAGCATAGAAAAATATAAGGAAATAAAATAACTGTCATGTATGTGAGCTGTGAGCATTTCAAATTTGAGAACTGTGTGCCTAATGCTCATTTTACCCTCTGATTTAAGGTGTTCCAGCACATTAATTAAAGGGCCATAACTCTGCTTAGGAATGATCAATTTCAATGAAACTTCACCGGCCACTTTGTATATGCAAAAGACTCCAGCATGTCAAATTTCAGCAAAATCAGACAAGGTTTGTGTCCTTATTAGGTTACAGACTACTAATTTTACCCCTATTTCATTGACCACTCAAGTAGTTCCAGTTTAAAAATAGAGGTTTTTTCTTGAAAATTCTTTGGGGTGTTTATGGGGTGGAATGGGGTTATTTTGGGGCATAAATGGAAAGGAGAGGGTCTGAAAAAAATATAAAATTGATAATAATGGGAAATTTTGCTTTTAAGCGCGTAGTAGGAAGGGTGTAAAGAGGCCCATATTTACCCTTACCTCGAAGAGAAAGTGAAAAAAGCAGGGTAGGGGTTATTTGCGATGCCATAAAAAGACTTGCAGACTATGAATGTTCCTGAGAACTTGATAAATTTTTGGACTTGAAATGGTCTTACTCTGTGCCAAGTTTCAGGTAAGTTGAGCCGGTGTAATTTTTTAAATTATTTTTTATATTATAAAGGAATGTATAGCAAAATAATTGGTAGTCTGTGTCCTATCAGGTCAAAGGTCAAATCTCACGTTAATCAATTTATTGGCACTTTTTGGATAATTTGGAACTAATTATGCAAATTATTGACCATTTTTATGGAAAAAATTGTATTTTGGAGAAGTTAAATGGATTTAAATAATTGAAAAGGGGGAGGGGGCACCTGCTCAGCTTGTCAAGGGGTATGACGTAATGTGTGCAATTGATGTGTGCCAAGAATTTATGCAATATGAATTTTGATTCTATATATAATGTTGTAGGTGACATAAAACCCATTCCTCACCTATCCAGCTATATTAAATGCCAAATGGAGTTCAAAAACCAAGGTATGTTATAAACATTTGATTGTTCAGATTACACTGTTGTTAATTGGAAAGGAATGCCTAATTTCTCAAAACTTTGGCTACTTAGTGTCTGTAATAATAGTTGACACAGTTATTTAATAATTTGACACAATTACTTATTAATTATGAATGTGAATTAAAGTTAATATTCTTAATTTTTTTTTTTTCAGTGGCTCATTTCTGGCTGACTGATGTGGGATTGCAAGCAGTTATAGCCTGGATTGGTGGCTTCATAAAAAATCAGGCCAGTTGCCAGTCAGAAGTGAACAATTTTGTACCTGTAGCAGAGACAATGAAAATTCAGAAAACAAGATACAGCTGTCAACAATATTACAGTCCACAACAGCCAAATTAAAGGTATATAGTCAACTGACTCTGAAGTTTGTATTACTTTTTGTGTTTTATTTCTTTTTTACACTGTTTTCATCTGTCATCACCAACTCTTGCTAATCAATGTGTACTCTCTTAAACTTTCTCTTTTTCCTTCTTCTTTTGGAATTGAATATCTGCTGTCTGATTGCTGGCACTGATCTGTGATTGTCCAAGACAGGGGAGGTCAGTAAGGTGCTGAACATTTCATATGGGATGTTTGGTCTTACTGACTTCTTCTACTGTTGTGGCATCTTGGACATCATTGTTGGTGGTCGCATATCAGACAAAATCATCATTTTTTGGACAAGGACATGTGTTTTTAAGATTTTGGATAAACAATGTGCAAAAATATGCTCCACAATACAGACAGAATTTATGTACTCCATAGAACCTTCTCTACCCCCCCCCCCCCCCTGTTTGAGCTTCCAAGCATCTCCAGGAGTGATTATAGGTGACACAGGCATGGTATATTTTCTATGTTGAACCATTGAAAGTATATAGACATGCTTTTTAATCATTTTGTTTTTTTTGGTACCTTTACAGTGCAGAGTTCCTCCCCCTTTTTTTCAGCAGCCTGAAAAAGATTAGGGAAAATGCATATATAAATTCCTTTTTTTTTAAATTAGAATTATAAAATCCCAAAAATTTTACAGAATTTTTGGTATTTATTATCTAATAATGCATTTTTACAAAAAACCCATCAAAGAGTCTAATATACCAGGGATAATCCAAAAAAAGTAGTAAATCCACTTTAAGAGGGTAATTAACAGGTTGGATAATCTGCTTATAACAAAGGTATTAATCTCTTTCCCTAACTTTTATATAATTTTTTATAGCCCATATATTGTAGAATTTTTTAAAATTTGTTTTACTAAAATTAAAATGTGCTAAATATTTTTATTTTTAAAATTTCCAAGAATTTTATGCTTTTTGAAGGTATTTTTTTTTAAAAATTGTTTAAAATATTTACTTATGCAATAGGTTAAGTTTTGTTCTTGAAATTTTTTTAGGCAAAATTTTCTAGTATACAAAAATATAAGGAAAGAAAATAACTGTAATGTGACTGTGAGCATTTCAAATTGAGAACTGTGTGCCTAATGCTTATTTTACCCTCTGATTTAAGGTGTTTCCCGGGGACCCCCTCAAAAATTAAAGGGCCATAACTCTGCTTTTGGGAATCATCAATTTCAATGAAACTTGGCCACTTTTGTAGATAAAAAGACTCCAGCATGTCAAATTTCAGCAAAATCAGACAAGGTTTGTGTCCTTTTGAGGTCAAAAGGGCAAATCTCCGTTAATCAATTTATTTGGGACTTTTTGGATAATTTGGAATAATTATGCAAATTGTTGACAAATTTTATGGGAAAAAATTGTATTTTTGGGGAAGTTAAATGGATTTAAAAATTGAAAAGGGGGAGGGGCCCTGCTCAGTTGTAAAGGGATGACGTAATGTGTGCAATTGTGTGTGTAAAAATTTATGCAATATGAATTTTGTTCTTTTAAAGTTGTAGGTGACATAAAACCCATTCCTCCCTATCCTGTATTTTAAATCCAAAAAGGAGTCAAAAACCAAGGTATGTTTTAAACATTTATTGTTAGATTACACTGTTGTTAAAAGGAAATAATGCCTAATTTCTAAAACTTTGGGTCTTTTGGGGTCTGTAAATTTAGTTGCACATTATTATTAATTTGACACAATTACTTATTAATTTTGAATGTAACTAAAGTTGAAATTCAAAAATTTTTTTTTTTTTAGTGGCTCATTTCTAGCTGACTGATGTGGGATTGCAAGCAGTTATAGCCTGGATGGGTGGCTCAAAAAAATCAGGCCAGTTCCAGTCAGAAGTAACAATTTTGTACCAGAGCAGAGACAATGATCATTCAGAAAACAAGATACAGCTGTCAACAATATTACAGTCCACAACAGCCAATTAAAGGTATATAGTAATGACTCTTAAGTTTGTATTTTTTTTTTTGTGTTTGATTTCTTTTTTACACTGTTTTCATCTGCATCATCATTCTTGCCAATCAATGTGTACTCTCTGAAACTTTCTCTTTTTTCCCTTTTTCTTTTGGAATTGAATATTGCTGTCTGATTGCTGGCACGATCTTATTTCCAAGACAGGGGAGGTCAGTAAGGTGCTCAACATTTCATATGGGATGTTTGGTCCTACTGACTTCTTCTACTCTTGTGGCATTTGGACATATTGTGGTGGTGATATAACAAAAACATATTTTTTTACAAGGAATGTGTTTTCAAGTTTTTGGGTAAACATTCAGAAAAAGGTCAAAGGGGACAAATTTATGCTCCATTTTAATAGAACCTTTTTACCCCCCCCCCCCTTTTTTCCTTCCCTTTCCCGGGGTTATAGGGGACACAGGCATGGTATATTTTCTATGCTGAACCATTGAAAGTATATAACATGCTTTTAATCATTTTGTTTTTTTTTTTGGGACCTTTACAGTGCAGAGTTCCTCCCTTTTTTACAGCAGCCTGAAATTATGTAGGTAAAATGCATATATAAATTTTTTTTGTAAATTCAGAATTATAAAATCCCAAAAATTTTACAGAATTTTTGGTATTTTTATCTAATAATGCATATTGTTACAAAAAACCCATCAAAATCTTAATAGCCAGGGATAATCCATTAAATATAAATACCACTTCCTGACAGAGGCTGAATTGACCAGGTTGGATAATTGTTATAACAAAGGTATTAATCTTTTCCCTAAATTTATACTAATTTTTTATAGCCCATATATTGTAGAATTTTTTAAAATTTGTTTTCTAAAATTAAAATGTGCTAAATATTTTTATTTTTAAAATTTCCAAGAATTTTATGTTTTTTTTAAGGTATTTTTTTGAAAAATTGTTTAAAATATTTACTTATGCAATAGGTTAAGTTTTGTTCTTGAAATTTGTGTAGGACATATTATCTAGTATACAAAAATATAAGGAAAGAAAATAACTGTACATGTGATGTGAGCATTTCAAATTAGAATGTGTGCCTAATGCTTATTTTACCCCTGATTTAAAGGGGTTCCCGCACATCAATTAAAGGGCCATAACTCGCTTGGAAAATTTTAATTTCAATGAAACTTCACCGGCCATTTTAGATAAAAAGACTAGCATGTAAATTTCAGCAAAATCAGACAAGGTTTGTGTCCTTATAGGTCAAAGGTCAAATCTCCGTTAATCAATTTATTTGGGACTTTTTGGATAATTTGGAATAATTATGCAAATTGTTGCAAATTTTATGGAAAAAATTGTATTTTGGAGAAGTTAAAAGGATTTAAAAATTGAAAAGGGGGAGGGGGGACCTGCTCAGTTGTCAAAGGGATGACGTAAAGTGTGCAATTGTGTGTGTCAAAATTTATGCAATAAATTTTTATTTTTATATATAATGTTTAGGTGACATAAAACCCATTCCTCCCTATCCTGTATTTTAAATGCCAAATGGAGTTTAAAAACCAAGGTATGTTTTAAACATTTGATTGTTTAGATTACACTGTTGTTAAAAGGAAATAATCCTAATTTCCAAAACTTTCTTTGGTGTCTGTAAATTTAGTTGACACAGTTACTTATTAATTTGACACAATTACTTATTAATTTTGAATGTAACTAAAGTTGAAAATTTTTAAAAAATTTTTTTTAGTGGCTCATTTCTAGCTGACTGATGTGGGGTTTCAAGCAGTTATAGCCTGGATGGGGGGCTTCAAAAAAATCAGGCCAGTTGCCAGTCAGAAGTGAACAATTTTGTACCAGTAGCAGAAAATAATCATTCAGAAAACAAGATACAGCTGTCAACAATATTACAGTCCACAACAGCCAAATCAAAGGTATATAACCAACTGACTCTTAAGTTTGTATTATTTTTTTTTTGTTTTTGATTTATTTTTTACACTGTTTTCATCTGTCATCATCATTCTTGCCAATCAATGTGTACTCTTGAAACTTTCTTTTTTCCTTCTTCTTTTAAAAAAAATATTGCTGTCTGATTGCTGGCACAAACTGTGATTGTCCAAGACGGGGAGGTCAGTAAGGTGCTCAACATTTCATATGGGATGTTTGGTCCTACTGACTTCTTCTCTCTTGTGGCATCTTTGGGCATATTGTGGTGGTATTCAACAAAAACATCATTTTTTTACAAGGAATGTGTTTTCAAGATTTTGGATAAAATTGCAGAATATATACCAAGAAGACAGAATTTATGACTCCATTTTAAAAGAACCTTCTCTACCCCCCCCCCTTTTCCCAAGCATTCCAAGGAAAAC
>NW_026923142.1:0-21458 GCF_032062105.1 Saccostrea cuccullata
TATAAAGCAAAAACTTTCAAACGCCCTAGATCCCTTATTTTAGGGGCCAACCCCTTTTAAATGATATTAAATGAAAGTTCTTGCAATTATGCACAGCTTTTATTCAACATGTCTTAACAAAATATTTTTAGTTTCCAAGATAAAAAGGAAAATACGTGTTAATTTTCGCTCTTTTAGGCGTTCTAATTTTTGACCCCTGTATAGCGCCATTTTGAATACAGAAATCAAAAAACAAAAACCGATGTGCACAACTTCAATCCTTCTGTTATCTAAAACCAGTAACATTTCTGCTCCAGCTTTTGTGGTCTTTGAACCTTTATCAGGAAATGAAAGCCTATAATTTTTCAATTAAAGGGAAATAACTCGTAAGCGGAAGTAAATTTTTGAAATGTTAGACAGCATTCTGATAGAGTTTATTACCGTCTATAATGTCTGAAAATTTGAGCAAAATCCATTGAGAAATGAGTGAGATGAGGCCCCAAATTTGGCGTCTTAGGAAGAAAAAAAGAATAATAAGAATAATCTTAATCATCAGAATCAGTAGAAGGTCTTCCGTTGGAAACGGAAGACCTTAATTCAGTAAAATATTCAACCTTTGCAACTATAGTCAATATTTAGCGAGAGTTTTTTTTGGTTTATTTCATTTTTTGGTACGTTCCACGTTTAGACAAATAACACGACATAAGATAAAGAAATGGATCTGACTCTTTCTGACCTAAGGAAAAAAACATAATTGCTAAATTCCAAACGTATATATTACGCTTCACAAAATCGTTTGAAGTGCATAAATATTATTTTAAAACACACATATTCTAAATATAGTCATAATTGGATGGTTGATGTCTATCTAAAGAACAAGATTTTTAGTTTTTAACTCCTGAAAACACATCAGTTAAAATGCATGTTTGAGTAGTTGGACATTTAATTTTTTAGTTAGTATGATTGTATTTATATTTATTGATAAGTTGTAGTTGGCAGTTAGCTCTTCAGATCTAAGGTTCCTCATGGACATAATAGATTTTAAATGAAAATAATATTTTTTTTATCTATTTACGAGGGTTGATCCAAAAGTAATGTCACAGCTTCGATAAAATCGCTATCCGTCGACGTAAAACAACAAAATTATAAATGATGAAAGCTACATTTATTTCAAATCAGACCTGAAAATTTCAAATCAGCATGATTTATACTTTTCAAAATATCGGATTATATACAACGTGCGATTATGGTAGTCGCCGCAGCTAAATAACGTCATATGAAGGATACGCGCAGTCATACATTTAAACGCTTCCCTTCGTTTCATTAAAAAAATTTGAGATTTGATATCCACGAACACGTTCACAAATTTCACTTTCTTACCCTTAGTACCCATCGTACACGCATTTTTTTCATAATTAATTCTATCAAAATTCATTTGTAAAAGACCAACTTAAAATTTCAGATATCGCTCTAGCCGTCGGTCTATTTGACAACGTCACGCACCATTGAACATTTTCCGCCCTCCCATCTTTTGGTTTTCTTGTCATCTGCCATTTAATGACCCATCACCCACCGAAAATCGCTGAAACCATCTTAAACAAGTCTCTTATATACATTCTTTCCTCGAAAGTCTGGTGAATTAACTGTCTTACTATCTCCATTTTGAAGTAAAAAATTACAGTTTGTTTTGGCTTTTTTGTCCATTTTGACAATTCCTTTTTTCAATGCACCGGAAAAAAATCAACGATGTTTAAAAAAAAAATTGATGATGTCATATGATTTTCAATTTAAGACTAGAAAATGAAAATTTTTTCTTTTAAAGTATTTTGCATTTAGCGCGCTTTTTAAGTGTTTATCTTTTTTATACTTAAAAAAGTACACTTTAATTTTAAGTGTTTATCTTAATTTATACTTAAAAAAGTACACTTTAATTTGAACAGTTGCGGCCATCCCATCTTTTGGTTTTGAAAAATTGTAAATTTCTGCTGAGCATTATAATGACCCATCACCCACCGAAAAATTAATACATTTACAAATTAAAAGATATTCTGTATACATTCTTTTGAAATCTGGTGAATAATATTTAATAACTGTCTCTACTGGCGATTTCTCCATTTTGAAGTAAAAATGCATTACAGTTTGACATTGGCTTTTTTGTCAAATAAAAATTTTGACAACCTTTTTTCAATGCACCGGAAAAAAATCAACTGATGTAATAAAAAAAATTGTTGATGTCATATGATAGTTCCTTTAAAATTGTAAATTGACAATGTAAATTTTTCAATATTTTTAAAGTATTTTTAGTATTTGGGGGGGGGGGGGGTAGCTATTTAGACGCTTTTAAAAGATGCTTTTTGAAGTGTTTAATCTTTTTTAAAACTTAAAAAATTTAAATCTATAATATGTCAAGTTCGAAAATTTGACGCGGCGAGTTCTAAATGGACCGTTATCTTGTAAAATGATAGTTTTCCGTTTAAACATCTATAAAATAAATTCAGTTAAACATTATTGAATGAAAAATTAAAGTTTAATTAAATTTATATTTGTGCATCTTTTGGTATATAATATTTAATAATATGACGCCAAATATAGATATGGACACTGTGACATTACATCAACCCTTAGCAGGCTCAAATAAAAAAATCCCTATATGGTCTATTTTAGTCGTATAAATAAGCGTGCAATCTGAATAACGTAATAATAAATTGTTTTTGTGATAGTTCCTTTAAAATTGTAAATTGACAATTAAATTAGTCAATATTTTTAAATGATTTCATTATCGTTAATAAAGACAAGGTAGTAAATTTAATTTTGAATTTGTATCCCTTAACTTCGTTATGTAAAATTTAAAAAAAAATCTATAACTATGCCCAGCCTCAAAAAAGAAAATATTAAGCAGTTTAAATGGACCGTTATGTAAAATGATAGTTTTCCGTTTGATCATGATTTCAAGATAAAAATTAACATTTAACAAACACAGGTGTTATGACCTAAATGGAATTGTAATATTTTCCACGGAATGGACTTGGACGAGGTTTAAATATACACTGATGATGAAGATACTCTGACCAGCTTTATATTTACATTTAAATAAAATTCACACTTTTCACAAATCTATTTTGTAAGGCTGCTTTTCTATCAGAAATATGCAGGTGTGAATTAAAATGTAAACAAATGAATAAGCGCGTTGGGTCAAAAATACAGTTGACAAAAAATATCAAGAAATTTCTCTTTACTATTAAAGAAATCAAACCACATTCATGGCACAGATATTTTAAGTTTAGAGAAAATTTAAACATCAAAGTACAGGCAATGGACTTTCCTTTTATTTTTTCTTCGTAAATACATGTACCAATTAATTCTTTCAAAGCATATATTGAGGGAATCCCAAACGTAATGTTATTATCATTTAGCCTCCAGGCAGTACTAAAAATTTACCTTATGCACTTCTTAACGTTTGATTATGAAAGTGCGTATATATAAACAGGTAAATCAGAAGAGTTTGTTTTTTAATCTGTTAATGACAATTGTATTGAAAAGGTTGTCTAACCCTAATCAAACTAAAGATAATTGAAACCTTGATTTTGTTTTCAATTGACAAGGAGTGTTTCATTTTTTGCAAAATTTAAGTTGTTATAGATTTCTATACTTTATCCTCTAACATGTCAAATTCTGAATACAATACACATGAGGTCGTGTAAACAAACTGAATATTTTAATGAATCGTCACTTATTTAGTGGGACTTTTCTTTTTTACGTCAAAATTCTTTTGCACAATATGTTAATTCTATAAGAAATCAAATTTTAATCTATTGATGTATAGCTGTAGATTTTTTTTTTGAAATTTTGCTCTGGAATCCTATATAAATAAGCAAGGGCTTTGAAATCCCAATATTACGCGAGAAACTGAGATCTTGTTCGTTTTATCTTTTGTATTTGTAACCTGTTTTGCCTTCTCTATGGCATGTACATGTTTCCCTCAGAACCCTCAAGTAAAATTCTGTAACTCTGGCTTAGGTTACGTGTTTATTATACCGTAATCACAAATGTCAATGTTGTTAAAATATTTCTTGTATATATTTTAGGTTTAAAGGTATACATTTGATCTATATATCACTTTTACAGAACAGTTACGGTCCAAACCTGGGAAGAAGATCAATATACACTGCCTCTAACAGTGCTGCCTGTGGATCTTACTTTGAATTGAATCAGACTTACATCATAGCGGGTAAGTTTATTTAAAAAGGAGTTTCATACACTGATATAAAAACAGTTATGAGCGTGAAGTAAGCTGGACATTGCTGAATGCTGGGATCATGACAAAATTATGAAATTTCATGACATAAAGTTTTGCTTGTTTTTATGCCTGTTTTTTTTTATCTAAAAGGACATGTAAATTCTATGTAAATTCTAGTTAGAGAGATATGTCATTTTATTTGCAGAAAGTATATTGTGTGTATCATTATGTCAACAAGTTATAAGTTACTAAAAGTTACCAATTGAAAATAAGCCACACTGGCTTTCATCGGCTATCCCTTGCCTTAGGTATCTGCAATATATATTTATTTATGATGAAAAATATGGAATTTATGAACATTATTCAGGCTCAAACATCATTAAACAATAAAATTAGGACCGGTGCAAACACGGACCTGCAAAACATAAGAGGTTTTGGAGTTATAACGTTAATTCAATCTTTCTTATGAAATTTATGTTTTACAGTTCATTTCTTATACCATGATCACCCCCTTTTTTTAATATATGTATATCAATTATACCATACTCATGTACATTTCCTATTCGTGAAAAAGAATAGATAAAATAAAAGGAAATAGACTGTTACTGTTTTTAAAACAAAATTTCATTATTTTCATTTCATCAGAAAAATAATTGTTTAAGGAAACTTTCGTTAATAAATTGTTGATCTCATGATTAAAACTGTTTGTTAAAAAAGAAAAGAAAAGAAAGCTTATACCGTTGTAACTAAAGAAGCAAAACCGCATTATTCAATCATGCTGCCACATTATCAAGAACAATCATGTATATTCATGAAACCTTTATCTTCCTTGCTATGATTTTGTTATTCATAATTGGGAGGCATACGAAGTGGAGTTTAACTACAGGTTTATTTGATCTAAATGATATTGATCTTTTTTAGGAAGCATTCCAAGAAGAGGGGTTTGGACTACAAATTTCTGTGCTCTTTATTATTTGTATAAATCTATCTCAAAATTTCAAAGAGAAGCCTTTAAACGTGGAATATACAAGAGAAATTGTGGCTGCAATGTAGGTAAACATGATATATTTTTTAGATATTTTCTTTTTAAGGCAAAGCGATTTTGGTTATATATTAGGTGTTGTACAACCAACTTTTGCTTCCATATTAAATAAGTTGAGATAAAAACTCTTAATATAAAAGTGTAAATACATTAACTGTAATTAAAAGATTACTTATATTCTAAATTTTACTAAATAGAAGTAACAACATACAAAATGATGAAATTAAAAAATAATGAGGTTTTAAATCTGTAACAGACATTGCAAACATTGATGTTTTTAAATTATATTTCATACGATTCTGATATGCAAACATACTTTAAAAAATATATTAGTTTTCATATTATTTTTCAGGTTGTTGACTGCACTGGCGTATTCGGTGAAAGAAAGTGTTTATTCCAGCTACACAACCAGTGTTTCATAAGATTAAATAGAAATTGCTGGTACACTCATAATGCTTGTACACAATCAAGGTACGGATGTGACTGGGACACCCGTTCTTGCCGTGGGTCATATAAAGGAGGATGATAAATGTCAATTACTCAAATGAAAAAGTAATGGCGATCGAATACAGAATAGGCTTGACAGTAACATGAAGTAAAACAATGAAAAATGCTGTCAATTTTCCTTCCCCTGGTTTTAATCCAAACAGCCTCATTATCTAAAAAGAAACATAAAGTGAATTTTGAAAAATGAAAGCTTTTAAGTTGTTTTTTTTCCAATTTTCTAACCGATAATCATCATCCCAGCTGAGTAACCAGATGATCGATGGCGACATGACTGAGCAGACTTTTATCAGTAATTTATGTGATTACAAAAGACTTGGATGCAATGCTTTGATTTATGTACTTTTAAAAAATAAAGTAATGTATTTGATATATATCGACAGTTTGGTTTTATTTATCAAATTTAGGTACGCTTCAGAAAAAAACTGTTTCCTGTAATGGCTTAATCTTAAAAAAGTAAATCAATACTCAATAATTCTTCTTCATAGGTATTTTTAATATCTTTAGTATGTTAGATATTAAAACATTTAACTATTTTTTTCCTTGGTGTAGAAAGACAAATTCATGTTCATAACAAATAAAATATCAAGATAATTATCAATTAAGGGTTTTTTTTTCCATTACACTCACTAGAAAGCATGATTAACCCATTGTCATGCCCAATCACGAATTCGAATTATATTTAAAGTAAAAAAAGTTTAGAGAAATTTGACGACATTAAATAAAGTAATGACACTGATATTTTCTCACTTAAAGAAAAAACAAAATTACAAAGTTCAAAACTTATATTTTACTCTTAAAGAAAATTGTTTTAAGTACATTAAAATAATAACAATAGATACGTTTGTATACTATTCTGAATAATATTTTTTCATTTTTGTGTGATTGCTTTCCATCTGAAGATCTAGTATTTACATTGAAGATCACTGAATATCGCAGATAGTGCTATTGGAACACTAGCTTTTCTGTCATTTCTAAGTCTGTCTTAAATGTGATCGACACATACTGTAGCTGTATACTGTATAAAGCATATTTTCCTGTGACATACGCTGAAGGAGATACCTTATAAATGGAAAGAAGAAGGTATGGATTTAGCTTTATTGTGCCCTAAAATGTAATGTCATCAAAAAGTTTTCAAACTGCCTTAAATATTAGTTAAGTATATGATTTTGATAAATCAGGAAAGAATAAGGCACAAAGAATTACCATTCTGCAAATATGGCGTCATAAATGTGATGCTTTTTTTGTATTTTTAACAGAAAAAGCCTCAAATTAGCCATTTTCAAGGGTAATTTTCCTTTAGAAAATAATGTCCACAGCCGTCGCCCACTTTAATATTTTGATATGTTGTGCAAATAACAATAAAAAATCACATATCTCAAAATCTTTGTGGGCGATGCCTGTGGACAATATTTTCTGATAGAAAATTCCATTGAAAATTGGAAACATGGAAAATGCATATGTTTATGACGTCACAATTAGCATTTAAAAACACGTGCGAGAAAAATGATTTGTATGATTTTCTGCATGGAATTTCAATGATTCAGAAAGCATTAGTTTTCATCTTTGACACCAGATTTTATTTTTTAGAAAATCACAGGGCAGGATTTGTCAGAAACCATTCCTTGTTCTTTAGCGAGGAGCAAATTGACGATGTCCTTAAAAATTGGTATTTTATTTTTAGCGAGATGCGATTTTATCGAATTTAAAAAGCTCACTAAAGAAGCTTTTTCAAATAAATCGCAATTTATTTTTAGCGATATTTAATTTAGGCGATCTTTGTACCTTCGCTAACAATGCCAAAATTTCCTCGCTAAGAATTCTGCTTATACGGTATTTGGAAAGTCATTCTTCTAGACCATTTTCATTAATTATATTTCAATCAACTATTGATAGAAAATATACAATCATTCGGTGTTGACATTCTGCCTGCTCTGTAGACTACCCAACAAGGAATGGTCGGTTCAATATTCTGCCTGACCTTTAAAATTCCCAACGATTGGTTGAGTATTCTACCTGATTGCTATATATACTTAAATTCTCGACCAGAATCTTCTAGAATAAAATATAAGGATATAACAAACAGTATTCAAGCTCAAAAGTCCATTTAGCAATACAAAATAAGAGCAGTGCAAACATGAACCTGCAAAAAATCAGAGGTGGGATCAGATTCCATGGAAGAGTTAGCATCCCCTGCCGACCGGTCACAATTACTATGTGCTCCTTGTCATGATCTGAAAAAACGGGAAAACTCATCGACAATTTTGTGTGTATATAATGGCCTAACAATTGGTATGAAAAATGTCAGTCAGCATTTGACTAAATGATAAATTTAAACGAGACTGCTGATATTCTGTTTAAGCAACTTCTTTGTTTATAATTACCTCCTAGATTGAGGTATTTCATTGTTTTAGTAGTATGGTATTTTAAAGAACTATTTATTTTTAATTTTGTATGATGGTATTTGTACGTAGGGAGAAGGATATGGATATAACGAACTATATTCAATCTCAAAGTCCATTAAACAATACAAAATATAGGAGCAGAGCAAACAAGACCTCCAAACCATCAGAGGTGGGATCAGGTGCCATGGAGAAGTGAGCATCCACTGCTGACCGGTCACTCCCGCCGTGTGCTCCTTGTCATGGTCAGGAAATTACGGAAAAATCTGTCGTCAATTCAGTGTATAAATAATGGACTAACAATTGGAATGAAAAAAGTCAGTCAGCATTTGACTCAATGATAAATTGTATTTGCTGACAAGACCATAAAACTTACGAAATGATGACTTAAAGAGACTGCTGATATTACCGTTTCATCAACTTGCTTGTCAATAATTTATCTCGTTTTAGAAATTGTTCATACGTAGAGTATGCTCTTGCGTAACGAATCAACTGAGATATATATACTCCGTATACAGGTGATGAGGGTATACTGCTGCCTAAGTAAGGGAAGTTGACGATAGAAAAACGTGATGATAATTTGAAGTCGGATAATTGTTCTTCAGATCTAATGTTTCTTGTTGATTTACTCGACTTATGTCTTCTATTAGTTTTTGATATTATAGACAGCTGCTTTTTTATAAAAATGGAACTCGTAAATTTACTTACCTTGTCCTTGGTCATTTGCAAATTTATTTTGTTTAAAAACAAACTGATTGTACACGCAAATATTTTGATGTTGACATTAAAGATTGCTTTTATTTTGCATGATTGTATTTATATGTGATGATAATTAAAAGTCGGAAAAATGTTCTTTATATATAATGTTTTGTACCTGCATATCTGTACCTCGCTGGTCTAAAAGAAATGTCCTCTACGACTAGAGAACTACAGTACCACCCATTGAAAAAAGTTTATATTTATTGCGTGTACAAAAGTTCGGTGTTTCTCGATTTCTTTCTCCGAATTTTTACGCTGTCATCTCAGAAATATTTCTAACCGTTTGTTTCTAAACTATTCTTAAACTATTTCTACAACATAACATTCTCTAAGACTGTCAATAATAGCCCTCCTGGACCTTAATACGAGAACATCGAAATTCTAGCCATTTTGGATGGCAAGATAATTCGGTCCACTTCGAACTAAGTTTGGCAATGTTAATTTTTATCACAAGAAGAATGTGACCTTAAGTTATGCGATAAACCGTGTGAGCTTAAAAGTGCAGGGCATTAGATACCTATTGACTTATCCGACTGTAAATAAATATTATCTTATTTTATCTATTTATCATCTTTAAAAAGTAATAAGAAAAATTTCCCTCTATATTTTAATGATAAACCAAGACTTTTTTTTATATAAGTTTCAGTTATAATTGTAGATAAGCAATTAAATAGTTAATATTTATGCATGGCTTCATTACACGCTTATCAAGACAAGGTGGTAAATTTTAATTCTAATAATGTAACCTTTACCTGTACCTTTGTAATGTAAAATTCAAAATATTTGCTCATCTTGGTCATGCCTATGAAAAGAAAATATTTTGGAATTTAAGGATGTACAACACACCTACCCCAAAAAATTCCTGTCGTTTAATTTTCGTTATTTTTGTATATTTAGTACATGACTATATCTACTGCATGTATGCATATTTTGGACAAAATAGTTAGAGTGGTTTTTGGAAAGGAAAATCCGAAATTTACCCCCCTTTAGTTGTTTACAAGGAGAGAAAAGTTTTAATCAATGAACTACTTAAACCTTGATTTTCAAAAAAGCCGGGTTAGATATAAATGTCAAATTTCATTGGCTTATTCCTTTAACCATTTAACACAAAAACATAGTCATCTTTTTGATATACATATCATCAAAATAATTTTTAAAGGCCTTAAACTGAAAAACTATGAATGATCTAAGCCTTGAAAATTGCGTATTTTTCAAATTCAAAATTTTTTTGTGAAAAAACCTGTCGTTTAATTTTGGTAAAAAACTTTCTTTAGGTAGCTGGTAGTAAAAATAATCTTAATAATTTTTTGCATAATTTTTGTACGACCAGTTTTGATTTAATAGCGGAAAAATTACCCCCTCCCCCTTTCTCAATAAATCACGTTCCCGCGCGTCTTTCCGACCGCGGTCGATCACTTTGTTATATGAATCTACAAATACACATTAAAAAATTCAATTGGAATATTGCTTTTGCTTCAAAAATATATTAACTAACAAATTTAAAAGTTCTTATATGTAAAGCTTATTTAAATGTAGATTTTTAGGCAATTTTTGAATACCCCTATCACCCCCACCCCTTCCTTTTTTGCGTCGCAGACCATTAGCGTTTGACGAAATGTTTACAGTGCAAATATACTGGTATTTCGTCATTTGAATCCCGGAGGTACGCATTAGTTTTTAAATTCATGAATGCAGAATAAATATTGACTACTCTTTTTATATGTATCAGGAAAAAATTACTGAAGGATTTTAGTGTTTAGTTCATATATGTATGCGTTAAGCATTCCATATCACATGAAACCTGGATACCAATTCAAGTTTTGTTGAACTTGAATATGTTGATTTTTAATTTTATTTCTTTAATTTTATTCATTAAAAAATGATGTATGTTCAACTCTCTTGTGATATAAATGGAATAATTGTAGTTTCTTTCATGTCATTATTTCAAACGAGACAATGTGGCCGCTGGGATAAAATTACACCCCTCATGATATTGTACATGTATTCAATGTCGTCGCTTCTAAAGTTAAAATGAAAATTCTGTATTCGTCCACATTAACTTCAAAATATCAAAATTAAACTCTTCATCTGTTTCAATTTATATCAAATCGCACTTTGATATTTTTCAAAATCTTATAGGCTACGTTTTGTTTTGATTCGAGGAAATGCGAACCGACATTGTTGACAGAAAGTCAAACGATTTTCCGCAATAGGATATTCATAAATGCAGATAATTTCAGTACAAGTGAACAATTCTTTTCAATATTCTATACTTACATTGTGTATATGAGGTCTATAGTATTCAATTCTCGGATTTATCAGGTCTTGCTTTAAATGTAGCTGATTCTGTGGAAAACCGTGAATAAAGGGAAGAAAATAAACATCTCCTACATTTTCAGAGTTGTTCCTCTTTGATCAGTAAGGGTCTGAGAACAACATCGATTTTACATTGTAAAAAATTATTTTTTTTTTGTTTATTTATTGTTGTTTTATTTAATTAAAGAAGAAAAACAATATTCATATCGTAAATGCACAAATTGTAATGTAGACCATTAATCAGAATGTTATATAGCCAACTGTACATAATGAGAATTTCGGCAATATAAAATAAAATTTTCAGAATAAAAAAAAATGCTGCGCTTTGATCAAAAATACAATTTATTGTATATGAAATGAAATGAAATAAACATTAAGGGATGGTGTTTTATGTCTGCTTTTTACGGAGTTTAATCGGGTTAATTAAAAAATACTTATTGATTGAGTATGGTACGCACAATCACAGCCAAGCCCCATATCCCAATTTTCGTTCATGATTGATATACATCGGGATCGTTTTACTCGTCGTTTCGACGCTTTATTTTTGACTTAAATTTGATGTCACGTCAAACGTTCAATTGAAATCGCAAGAGTTATCTCCCCCAGTGTGTTGTACGTCTTTAAATGAGTTAAAACATAAAAAGGTCTTTTTGACAGGATCATGATTTCAAGAACACAAGTGATATGACAGTTTGGAATTTTTCAAGCACTGGATGTGAACGAAGCTTAATTATACACTGATCATGAGGATTATTTAACAGCTTCATAATGACATTCGAATAAAAGTCACAACAAACATACTCAAAAAGTGTGATCCCCCGCTTTTGGTGTCATTTAGGATGGGATGTCATTATCTATGGCATACTGCGTAGTGCCATTCAAAAGTAATCAGCAAAGTATTCAAAAATTAGGTTTAACTTGAAGATCAAGGTTAAGATGACAAAATATCATAGCATGCACGGACACTTCTTGTCACAGGTAATGCTCATGTCAAATATGAAAGTCCAATTACTCTCGATGAAAAGGTATAAGGAAATATAACATGTTTGAAAAGTATGTTAAAATTCAAGCATTAGGCCACAGGGTAAAAAATCATGGTATATTTAGGTCTTGGCAAAGGTAATATACATGTGTAATATGAAAGCCTTGCTTTTTCCTTTCAAAACTTGTGACCATATTTATGTAATGTTAAATTCTTGAAAAGTATGTCAAACATCATGTTCAAGGTCACAGAGTCAGGAAATTTAAAGGTCTTGTCACAGGTAACGTGCGTGTGAAATATGAAAGCTAGAAGTTTATCATATCATTCAAAAGTTATGACTAAGTTTAAAGTTTTTTGTGACAACCAGACAGACTGACAGACGATCAGACAATGAAATTTAATATCACTTTGCTTTCCCGGGGTGATAAATATAAACAAAATGTTGAGCAGGTAAAAGATAAAAACAATTGAATAAGAGTGTGTGTCACAAATAGACAATAAACATCCACTTTAACAAATACTCAGACGAAGGATTTAACTTCTTATTTTTTTCTTCGCAGATTTCAATTAATTATTTCAAAATAGATATTGAGGGGAATCCCGAATGTAACGTAATTATCATTTCATTTAGCCTCAAGGTAGATCTACAGATTTACCTTGTGCAGTACATCACGTTTGATTATAAAAGTGCACATATTTTAGTAGTAAATAATAAAAACAAATCTATTGTGTTTTTATTATGACAATTATATTAATAAGAGTTCCTAACTCTGAATAAATTTAAGAAAATTGAAACCTTGCAAAATTGTTTTTTTTTTCTAGATGTAATGCAATGTTTAATTTTTTTTAGGGGAAAAATGAAACTTTATAGATTCCCCTATCTGAATACTTTAAAATCCCATATGCTGAGTTCACGAATTCATGTAAACAAACTGAATATTTTAATAAATTGTCAATTACTTAGTGGAATTTTCCTTTTTACGAAATTCTTTTTTGCGCAATTTGTTAATTCTATTAAGATGTAAGATTTTTTAAATTTTTTATTTTTTATGACTGTGGTTTTTTGAAAATTCGCGTTAAAGTCGTATATATATTCACAAGAACTTAGAAATCTCAGTATTTCACGAGACACGATCATGCATACTATCGTTTTATCTCTGATATTTGTTGCCTGTTTTACCTATTCCATGGCATGTACTTGTTTGCCTCAGCATCCTCAAGTACAGTTCTGTAACGCTGGCTTTGGTAAGACAAGTGTTCTATACTCTTACCATAATTGCCTTTTAATTTTTAATTAATTTTGTACAAGCTTTTACATCAAATTTTTATATGGTGTATCTATATATTTAAATTTTATGAGTTTTGTTACATTTAAAATTCATAGTTATCACAATAACTACTGTGCAAATAATTTTATACAAATAAATTTAATAGTTAAATTTTGTGCTTTTAATTTCTTGCATTTTTCCTCTCCTTTTTATAGTTGTCAAGGCAAAAGTCTTGGCTAGAAAACTGGGTAACAACGAATTTGGACAAGAAGTGAAATATGAAGTCAATATTCTTGAGGATTACAAAGTACTTTTTAAACTGTTTTTCTACTTTTGTGCCTGTCTTAAATCTAATTTTAAGTGTATTTACAAAAAAATTACCTGATAAAGATTGATTTTCAGCATTTTATAATAATGATTTTTACTTCCACAGAACGGTTACGGCCCAAACCTGGGAAGAAGATCGATATACACAGCCTCTAACAGTGCTGCTTGTGGTTCTTACTTTGAATTGAATAAGACTTACATCATTGCAGGTAGTTTTTTTTTAAATAATATAGTCCCACAGAATGTTCTCAATACGTTCTATTTCCACTATTGAAAAGTTATAGTTCTTAGTGCGCTCTTTTGTGAAAAAGTCGGAGAATGTACAAATCTTGCGGGATTTCTGGGACAAACGTAATATAAACATGTAAACAACATGTTGAATGACGATGAACAAATCTTAATAAAATGCACATGAAATATTTTATTGTTGTGGACTTTATTTAAATCAAGAGTAGAGATGACAAGGATATTAATTTACATCTATTGGTGTGTTGGTGTTCGTATGTATCTATTTATCGTAATGGTACATTTAAAGTCAATACACACACCTCGGAAAATTGTCGTATTTTTATTAATGGACGATAAAGCTGGGGTTTTCGCTCTTTTACACACTTCTTTTAGTTATTCTATTCATTAGTTAGAATGACAAATGCACTTAACATTTAAAATTGGATTGAGACTAGCATGTTTTGTATTATCCGCAATGTCATGCTGTCCCAGTCAAACGACCAAACACACCTCTAATTCTGAAGAGTTCACTAATGGAAATACAACGTATTGTTTGTGTGTTTGTTTTATCTATTATTTCAACATGCATGTAAATTCAAGATAGAAAATATACTGATATTAGTACTGTTATCAAAACAAATTTATATTGTTTTAATTAAATTCGATTAAGTATATAAGGAAACCTTCTAAATAAATTGTTGATCACACGATTTGTATTTTTAAATAGAAAATTTACATTACTGCATTATTTAATTTTATTTTATTTATTGCCACAATTTCAAGAAAAAAAAATAGCATTAGACACTATGAAAAAATAAACTTTTTTCTCTTCTTGTCTTTTTTTAAATATTAAAACTTCAATACAGAAAAATAATTATATTCAGAATAGAAATGTCCGAAAGCAAAACCCCTTTACAGGTATCGTCAATCCTCGCTTAGCGTTATGTACAGAGTTTAGCAAATTGAACACACCCGTACACAGTTTTTGTAAACAGGGCACGAGCTGTTATTGTTAATGTTTACGATTCACCAGGTGTGTTCAATTGTTAAAGTCTGATCACCTTAATTGCACGGACTGTCAATATACTTTGCGTTTGTTTTGCTTACGAACATTTTAATCTGAATTTTCTGAAATATATTTTCAATATTTTTCAGTAATACACAATATTAAAAATAAAATTAAAACTGAAAGTGCAAGGACGTGTCAATCAAACCCATCTAAAAATTTGAAGTTTCAATAACTTTTAGATGAAATAAGATTTTTAACATATTTTCGTGTGAAAAGCTATTACAATATATAAGTCGTGATATTATACATAAAATAACTTAAATCTGTGTCTATGCACCTTTAATGTGTTCTAAACAGTATTCATAAAACTATCTTTTTGTGAGGCATTAGAGGAGGTTTTTAGAGTACAGACAGCATCATATGGCTAAATGTTTTTATTGATCTATGAAAAATATGGAGATAACGACAAGCATTCAAGATCAAAAGTCAATAAACAATTCAAAGTGGGAGCATAGCAAACACAGACCTCCAAAACATCAGAGGTTGGATCAGGTGCCAAGGAGAATTGACCATCCCCTGCCGACCGGTCACACCCGACGTGTGCTCCTTGTCATGATCGGGAACAAACGGGAAAATTCGTCGTCAATTCAATGTGTAAATAATGGAATACCAATAAGTATGAAAAAACCACAGCAAGCATTTGACTTAATGATAAATTCTATTTGCTGACAATGTAATTGTATCGACCAAATTACTTACGAAATGATGACTTTAAATGAAACTGCTGCTATTCTTGTTTCATCAACTTTTTTGTCGATAATTTACCTCGTATAATGTTGAGTTAGTAAGGGAAGTTGACGATGGAAAGTTTACGTTTGTCTTTCTTTTTAGGTGGCATACGAAGAGGTGTTTGGACTACAAATTTATGTGCTTTCACTCATCGTTATAAATCTCTATCAAAATATCAACGAAAAGCTTTTGAACGCGGAATATACAAAAGAAACTGTGGCTGCAAGGTAAGTAATAATTTTTTTGGGTTTAGATTTCTTCTTTCAGAGAGGAATTTTTATTTATTTATTTATTTTTAATTAGCTGTTTTCTGATCAAAGTAACGTCTTATTTTTACTCTCATTTTAAATAATTTGCGAAGAAAAATATTTGACAAAAACCTGTATATTGAACAGTAATTAAAAGTGTAATACTTCTAAGTGAAGTTCTAACTAAAAGTGATCAACATTATTTGTCCCACAATTTAAAACATGGAAATTTCATCTTTAAAAAAGAAAAAAAGGTTTCAGTCACCAGGGACTTTGTTTAAAATTACAGTTACTCTCCCAACAACAAATGAGATTTATTTTACATGAAACAACGTAACAAAAAGATGACAGTAGGGGAATAATGAGATTAATCGGTAATAGATACTGCAAGCATTGATAATGTTTTAAATGAAATTTAAAATGGCTATGATATGCCTACATACTTAAAAGATTGATTGCTAACATTTAATGATAATAATGAATTAATATTTTTCAGATTGTTGACTGCGTATTCAGTGGAAGTGAGTGTCCAGCCCAGTCAAATAACCAGTGTATCATAAGATCTAATAGAAATTGTTGGTACACTCAAAATGCCTGCACAAAATCAAAGTACGGATGTGACTGGGACACCCGTTCCTGTAATGGACAATATAGACCAGGAAAATAAGCGGCACTTAAAATAAAGAAATTAAGAATGGCAATCGAAAAAGAATAGACTCGGCAGTAACATCAGTTAAAACAGTTAACACACACTTTGCAAACTGATCAATACCCCTCTCCCCTGATCTCATATCCAAACAGCCATATTATCTATAAATAAAGTTTTAACTGAATTTTGGAAAACAACAACTGATGAATATTATAGTTTTGAATTGATTCTTACGACTAACTGATTCCAAATTTTCTAACCGATATCTTCATCAGAAAGTTATATAATAACGAACAATTTTTTTTTAAATTTATGTACAAAGTACCCGGTATATCTTTGAATAAAGAAATATAATAGATATTAATTGAGTTTTGTTTATTTCCTTTTTGGTACGTCTCAAGATTAGACAAATTACACGACATAAGATAAAGAAATGTTACTGACACTTTCTGACTTCAGGGAAAAAACACAATTACTCAGTTCAAAACTTATATGTTATGCTTCAAATATCGTGTTAAGTTCATAAATATACTGAAAGGATAAAGAAAGACATAGTAAAACTTTTGAATTAAATCAAAACTATTATTTCGAATATGTTTTCCAATATTGTTATCAAATATTTTTAATTCATCTTTAATCAAAAAGTGACCAAAATCTTGTGTGGCTTTGACTGATAATTCATTGGTTATTGAAATAGATATGTCGATACCCCCCAAAATTAAAATAAAAGTTCTCATCATCTCCCTTGCGCATCAATAACAGTCTTGATTTTCTTGTGCATTGAGTTTAATAGAGCATTTATCTTTCTCATAGGATTATTATTCAAACCTTCCGAAGGTAGTCCTAAGGGTTGAGAGTAACTGTAACATTCTAAATCCAGCAAAGGATGTATTCACTATGACAACAGAATTGACCTGTAGGAGAGAACAATTTCCCGGAAAAGGTGACATTTAAGAAGTAATCTTTATTTGCTGTTTTCTACCGTATATATGTCTAAATTTTTTTAATTTGTATTTTATATCTAAGATTCATTATTTACAACTTTACAGTAAACCTCCAAAGTTGGCTGAAACACCATTTTGTCCGTTAAAGCATTGATTTTTGCATGGATTTTGGCGTAGAAGCCCTTCAGCGCAAGCCTGTCCCTAAATAAAAATGTGATATTTTGATAGGTTGGAATGTAAAGAATAATTTAAGATAGGATTCTTTTAGGGGCACCCCTGTCCTAGGGTTGAATTTCACAAAAAACCTACAAAAAATGAGGTAATCTGATTTTGATACCCTGCTTCAAATTTATATACCTTCATGCATATATAGTCAGACTAGCTTGATATATGCGCTGACTTTTTACACCGTGGAAACTTTCTTTTTAAAGTCGGGGGTTCGAATCCACATGGTATCACACTTTTAAAGTTTTAAATTTCGCCTTTTCAAAGACCGTTTTATTTTTTTTTAATATAGACTTGTGTATTTTCCTTCAATTATTTATCCTTTTTGCATACCCATTCTTGATATAAGGAACACTAAAGAGATATCAAATCGTAACAATCAAATGTACAGTTGTCAGGCAGGCGGAACAAACCTCAGTATAAGCACACTTTCTCCAAGGACAAGGATAACTCACTCTGTATTACTCGATACAGATATTCTTGGCAGCAATGAACTACGATTAATTTCAATTGTATATATTCCTTAGAATTTGATCCCATTGATTTTGCTACATATATCAGTAACTGTACTCCCTTGGATTTCATTTAGGCCTATATAATTTGCACACATTAATGACATGTTTTATTTTATCCACGGACAAATAGCCTAGACGTAAAGAATAGAATTCCAGAGACAGTAGACAATGTGCAAGACAAGTAAAGACAAATAACATAATCAATTATTATACTTGGATTTAACAAACTCAGAGAATGAATGAAATGGTTCATTCTACCTCTACTCACTTAAAAAAAGATTTAGGAAAAACAAATTGTTAAATGTATTCAGCCTAATGCCATTAATCAGAGCGGAAATCGACAAGCTTTTTGTAGAGAAAAAACCAGGCCCGGTCCTAAGGTCAGATCCCTATTTATAATGAAATGATCCTTTGCCCGCCCAATAAATCCCAAGAATTTTCTATTAATGATAGAATTTACAGAATCCAGCTGGTTTGGTACAAGTGAATGTTTGTAAGAAAGTCTCAACAAACACAAGCTACATTTCCCAGTGTGAACATGCTAAAACCATTACGCATACGACGCATACGTACGCATGTGAGAGTAAAATCGGCGTTAAAGTTTCCAAGCTCGCGGTCCAAATTAGAGCAGAGGGTTTCTGTCAATTTCAGGGAGAACAAACTAATTCAGGGAGAACAAACAAATTCAGAGAATTTGTGTCCCCCGCTTAGGGAAAAGTAAACCAGTTTGGGGGGGGGGGGGGGGGTCGGATCCCCCTGACTGAATTTGTAGAATTTTTAAATGCATACATGTATACTGAAGCAAACAAAATATGTCAATATAGATATAAAAATTTGATTGCTTATTATACCCGCACTTTCTAAAGAAAGTTCGGGTATATTGTTGTTACTCATGTCCGTCCGTCCGTCCGTCTGTCACATTTTTCTTCCCTGAACTCCTCTTACATTTTACACAGTAGCCTAATCATCTTTTGGGAGATGGTTGGTGGTGTCATGTAGATGTGCAGTACGGTTTCGGAATTTTGATTTTGCCCCGGGGGGTCAAATGGGGGTCGAAAAAGGACGTTTTTTATGCAAAAAGCCCCGTCTTCCCTGAACTCCTCTTACATTTTACACAGTAGCCTAATCATCTTTTGGTAGATGGTTGGTAGTGTCATGTAGATGTGCAGTAAGGTTTTGGAATGTTGATTTTGCCCCGGGGGGACTAATGGGGGTCGAAAAATGATGTTTTAAAAATGTCTTAAATGATTTCTTTAACACTAAGCGAAATACAAATAAAAAAGGATAGAGGTCAAGGTCACAGGAATGTGCAAGGTGAAGTTTTTGATGCAGTTTAGTAGCTTCACTAATACATATTAGCATATTATGTTTGATAAAAGTATCTTGAATTATTTAATGAAACAGAGCTTAACAGTTTTTCTAAAAAAAGAGAGGTCAAAGGAAAGGTTGGGGCCAAAATGTTGTTGCAGTTAACAAGCTTACATCAGTATGAATTTACTATTAGCATATGAAGTTTGATAAAACTATAATTAATGGTTTATTTAAAACTTAGATAAACACATATTTTGAAAAAGTAAGGTCAAGGTCAAAGGAAAATTCAAGGTCAAAATAAGTTGATGTATTAATACCTCTCAGCAGTATGTATCAGCATATGGAGTTTGATAAATATATCTTGAATTGTTTATTCAAAACTGATCTAGACATTAAATTTAGAAAAGTGAGGTCAAGGTCACAGGAAAGGTCAAGGTAAAAAAGAGTGAAGCATTGTAAAGCTTACATCAGTATGTATCATCATGTGAAGACAGATGGAAGGGTGGAGGACGGACATGACAAAACTATACATGTATTCCTAATCATGGTGTGGCATAAAAAACTTGAATCTACATTATATGAGGATGTTTCCATCTATCAAGATTATACAAGCAAATTCAAAGAATTGTGGTCCTCTGCTTTCTGTGTTTTAGTGAATGGGATGCCATAATTTATGGCAGATTGTGTGTCAAATGTGCACCCCTATCATATATCATTTTTTGAAAATTGGGTCAAAGGGGAAAATCATAGCATGCTCTCAAACATTTTGTTGCAGGTAATGTACATGTCAAATATGAAAGTCCTATCTCTTTTGATTCAAAAGTTATCTATACAATATAATATTTTTGAAAAGTAGGTTAAACTTCTAGGTCAAGGTCACAGAGTCAAAAGTCATGATATATTTAGAAAAGTCTTTTCACATGTGTAATAAACATGTATAATTTGAATGCCCTTGCTTTTCTCTTTCAAAATGATCAATTTAAAATGTTATGTTTTGGAAAGTAGGTAAAACTTAAAGGTAATCATAGTATATTTAGAAAGTTTTGTGGTAATGTACATGTGAAATATGAAAGCACTATCTCTTATTATTCAAAAGTTATGACCAAGGTTAAATTTATTGTGACAGATGCACATACTAGCTGTCAATAAGATGGACAGACTTAGAGGACAATCTTAAAATAAATCAAAACCCAATAAAAACAGGCCATATATACACATCCACATTCACAGACTGAAGGTTATACTGTACTCCAGTAAAAAAGAATTATAACTTTATGACATGCAATAATAAATACCTCTTTTATATCCAGATTCATCCTGATTTTGCTTTTTCCAATCAGGGATCAATAACATTATCTAAAACTTTGCATGTCCCTTCACCAATCTCTTTGTTTCTCTCTGACCTATAGTGCTGGTGGTTTGAAAATTGGCGCAAATACTAGTCTAACACAGGATGTAAATAGATAAGTTGTTCTTGGAAGTCTTTACTACTCTTAGATAATTCAACCCTAAACATGTCTGTTAATCAAATGAAATGCTAACAAAATATTACTTGGATGCACACAAGTGTAACGAAATACTTTCAAAATGCAATTTCTTTCTGCAGAGTGTAAAGAAACATTAATAAAACACCAACATTCTAATGAAACATTAACAAAATACCATGCCATCCCAATCCTATAAAGTGTTGCATTGATGTTTCGTTAAATGCAACACTTTCAAAA
>NW_026923143.1:0-21174 GCF_032062105.1 Saccostrea cuccullata
TTAATACAGGTTGCTTATTTTCCACAGTGTTCAAATATACAATGCTGAAAATATCAGATGTGTATGTTGAATGTATTTCAAAACACCTTTTCACTTTTTAATAGGTACTGAAAAGAATCCTTAGGAATTTGAATATTTGGAAATATTGTGAACATCTGAAAATATTAATTATTAATATTTTTCACATACAGAATTTAAAAAAATGCAAAGTTCCCCCCACCCCCCAATAATAATTTTTTTTTTTTACATGATAGCCTATATATAACTTCGTATGTTTTGCATATTACTAAGAATAAAAACTGTATCATGATTTTTGTTATGCACTTGGTATCAAATTAAATTATATTTATGACTGAAATATTTATTTAACCTAATTATTTTTTTTTCATTACTGAACTACCGTGTCTAATTGCCTGCTTGTGACCAGGTATTTAAATCACTTCAATTATCACATGGTGTGGGTGCTAGCTAGCGTGTGTTTAGATACCCATTGGTGACACAACTGGGAGGTATAATATGAATACTTTTTTGGATCTCGTAACCAGCCTCTATAACCAGGCAGAGCGCATGCGCGCAACAAATTTACATCGAGTTCGGAAAACAGCAGAGAGGAAATTCGAAATAAATAACGAAAACTTAGTAGTGCTATTCTCAGATGCAGAAATTTACGCATAATTCAATAAATTTTTATTTAAAAAGCCAAAGAATTAATAAGTCAACTTTGCAATTAGTATTTATTTATTTATTTAATCTTTTATTCATTCATTTATTTATTTTATTTGTTTAATTAATTCATTTAATTCTAATAATCAATGAACTAGGTAACTTAATTATTTATTCATCAGGAAATTTATTTGTCTGTTTATTTATTTATACATTCTTTTCTTCATTAATTAATTATTCTAATGAGTAATTAATTCCTCTATTATTTATTAATTATTCTATTATTTAATTAATAAATTTATTGATTAATCTATAATTTATGAGTTAATTCATTTAGATTTTAATTTGTTTGTTTATTTGTTACTTACTTTATATTTTGCTTGATTGTTTATTTATTTATTTATTGGTTTATTTATTTATTTATTTATTTATTTATTTCTTATTTATTTATTTATATATTTATTTATCTATTTATCAATCTATAGATTTATTATTTCTAATAATTAAGTAAATGATTGATTTACTAATAAATAGATAATTAATTTATCATATTCATTCCTTTTTATTCTTTTTTTTAAATTTATTAATGAATTTAATTATTAATTTATTCATTCATTCATTCATTCATTCATTCTTTAATTCATTCATTCCTACTTTTTCTGTTATAAACAAGTTCTGTTTATCTATTGCCAGGGTTTGTGTTCCCATCACCATGGTCTGTAATTTGTTCACCAGGGTCTGTATATACCCATCAGCAGGGTCTGTATCATATATCAACAGGGTCTGTATACCCATCACCAAGGTCTATATACCCATCACCAGGGTCTGTATACCCATCACCAGGGTCTGTATACCCATCACCAGGGTCTGTATTATCTATCACCAGGGTCTGTATACCCATCACCAGGGTCTGTATGCCTATCACCAGGGTCTGTATACCCATCACCAGGGTCTATATACCCATCACCAGGGTCTATATACCCATCACCAGGGTCTTTATTATCTATCACCAGGGTTTGTATACCCATCACCAGGGTTTGTATACCCATCACCAGGGTCTGTATTCTCTATCACCAGGGTCTGTATTCTCTATCACCAGGGTCTGTATACCCATCACCAGGGTTTGTATACCCAACACCAGGGTTTGTATACCCATCACCAGGGTCTGTATTATCTATCACCAGGGTCTGTATACCCATCACCAGGGTTTGTATACCCATCACCAGGGTCTGTATACCCATCACCAGGGTCTGTATACCCATCACCAAGGTCTATATACCATTCACCAGGGTCTGTATACCCATCACCAGGGTCTGTATTATCTATCACCAGGGTCTATATACCCATCACCAGGGTCTGTATTATCTATCACCAGGGTCTGTATACCCATCACCAGGGTCTATATACCCATAACCAGGGACTGTATTATCTATCACCAGGGTCTGTATACCCATCACCAGGGTCTATATACCCATCACCAGGGTCTGTATTATCTATCACCAGGGTCTGTATACCCATCACCAGGGTCTGTATTATCTATCACCAGGGTCTGTATACCCATCACCAATGTCTGTTATATCTATCACCAGGGTCTGTATACCCATCACCAGGGTTTGTATACCCATCAACAGGGTCTGTATTATCTTTCACCTGGGTCTGCATACCCATCACCAGGGTTTGTATACCCATCACCAGGGTCTGTATTATCTATCACCAGGGTCTGTATACCCATCACCAGGGTCTATAAACCCATCACTAGGGTCTTTAATATCTATCACCAGGGTCTGTATACCCATCACTAGGGTCTGTATACCCATCACCAGGGTCTGTATACCCATCACCAGGGTCTACATACCCATCACCAGGGTCTGTATTATCTATCACCAGGGTCTGTATACCCATCACCAATGTCTGTTATATCTATCACCAGGGTCTGTATACCCATCACCAGGGTTTGTATACCCATCACCAGGGTCCATAATATCTATCACCAGGGTTTATATACCCATCACCAGGGTTTGTATACCCATCATCAGGGTCTATATTATCTATCACCAGGGTCTGAATATCCATCATCAGGGTCTGTATACCCATAACCAGGGTGGGTCTATATACACATCACCAGAGTCTGTATACCCATCACCAGGGTCTATATACCCATCACCAGGGTCTGTATACCCATCACCAGGGTCTATATACCCATCACCAGGGTCTGTATTATCTATCACAAAGGTTTATATACATATCACCAGGGTCTATATTATCTATCACCTGGGTCTGTATACCCATCACCAGGGTCTATATACACATCACCAGGGTCTGTATACCCATCACCAGGGTCTGTATACCCATCACCAGGGTTTGTATACCCATCATCAGGGTCTGTATACCCATCACCAGGGTCTATATACCCATCACCAGGGTCTGTATACCCATCACCAGGGTCTATATACCCATCACCAGGGTCTTTATAAACACTCTACAGGTTCTCTTTGCCCATCACCAGAGTCATTACCGCTATTACCAATCATCAAGGTTTGTATATCTATATCTAGGAGAAGTATTACCTGTCACGTACCAGGGTCTACATACTTATTACCAGTTTCTGTATATTGATCACTTTTCTCTATATTAACAATGGTGTATCAGAAAGAGTCTGTATTTGCAAGGGTTTGGTTTTTAATATAACCAAGAGTATGTGCATCACAGAGGGTTTGTCAAGGGTCTTAGTATCAACAAGGGTCTATGTTTCTATGTATCACGCAGAATCTTTGTCACCAAGGGTCTATGTATCATAAAAAGTATGTATATTACCAATGCCTTGTGTTTCACCAACGGTATGTGTATCACCAGGGGACTGTATCACCAAGGTTATGTTTATCACCAAGTGCTTGTTTGTATCACCTAGGGTCTATTTGTCACCAAGGGTTAATGTATTACCAAGGGTCTGTGTGTCATCAAGGGTAAATGTATCACCAAGGGTCTGTGTATTACCAATGGTCAATGTATCACCGAGGGTCTGTGTATCGCCAAGGGTCTGTTTATCTCATAGGGCCTTTGTATTACCAAGGGTCTATGTATAACCTAAGGTCTGTGTATTACCTTGGGTCTGTGTATCACCTAGGGTCTGTGTATCACCTAGGGGTGTATCACCTGTGTATCACCTTGGTGTCTGTGTATCACCTAGGGTCTGTGTATCACCTTGGGTCTGTGTATCACCAAGAGTCTATGTATCACCAAGGGTCTGTGTATGGGTCTGTGTATCACCAGGGTCTGTGTATCACCTAGGGTCTGTGTATCACCAAGGGTCTATGTATCACCAAGGGTCTGTGTATCACCTAGGGTCTGTGTATCACCTAGGGTCTGTGTATCACCAAGGGTCTGTGTATCACCAAGGGTCTATGTATCACCTTGGGTCTGTGTATCACCTAGGGTCTGTGTATCACCTAACGTCTTTGTATCAACAAGAATCTGTATCACCAAGTGTATCACCTAGGGTCTATGTATCACCTGTGTATCACCAAGGGTCTGTGTATCACCTAGGGTCTGTGTATCACCTAACGTCTGTGTATCACCTAGGGTCTGTGTATCACCTAGGGTCTGTGTATCACCTAGGGTCTGTGTATCACCTAGGGTCTGTGTATCACCTAGGGTCTGTGTATCACCTAGGGTCTGTGTATCACCTAGGGTCTGTGTATCACCACCTTGGGTCTGTGTATCACCTAGGGTCTGTGTATCACCTAGGGTCTGTGTATCACCTTGGGTCTGTGTATCACCTAGGGTCTGTGTATCACCAAGGGTCTATGTATCACCAAGGGTCTGTGTATCACCAAGGGTCTGTGTATCACCTTGGGTCTGTGTATCACCTAGGTTCTATGTATCACCAAGGGTCTATGTATCACCTTGGGTCTGTGTATCACCTTGTGTCTGTGTATCACCTAGGGTCTGTGTATCACCTAACGTCTGTGTATCAACAAGGGTCTATGTATCACCAAGGGTCTGTGTATCACCATGGGTTTGTGTACTTTTTGTCCATCAGCAATGATCATTAACCTATCAGAAGAGTGTGTATACTTATTACATAAGTCTGAAAAGCCGTATTAAGGATTTTCCCTCTTGCGGGGTCGAAGTACCTTATTTTCTTTAGGATGTCCAACATTTTTTGCATTATCAAAATGAAATCCAATTACTTTTAAGGATGTCTTTGGGTGTGTTCAGTTACAAGGTTAACATTTTGTAGAGAAGGCCTGATCGTATTGTATAATGAACTATAAAGATTGTCTTGAGATTAAAATTTCTTGATCTAAAGTTATTATTTTATGTTGTCATTATAGCATACTTTTTTTATTTTGTAGTTGAATCTTGTTAAGGAGGAAGCAAAGGGCATTGAACTTTATATCGATAGACAAAGATTTTTATTTATGTGGAAATATTTTGACATTGAAAATTTCAGTCTTTATGTACCTTGATTCATCTATTTCATAAATGGAAAGAAATCATAAAGTTCCAACATGTTGTTCATTTGTTCCACAGAAAATCTGAACATATACATCTCTTCATAATTAATGAATAAAGTGTACAATGGTAGAAATCTTCATAAAAGTAGATCGACCAACACAAAGTTCAAATTTCATTTATGTTCGATATAGAGGTTCATGACAGTAGAATAAAGGTGCCAAAATAGATGCATTCTACAAACTCTACAAATTCTGAATAATGACATTTTGTCAAGCAGAAAACCAAAGTGTAATTTTGCTGCAGGGAAATGATATGCAGTGTCTGTAATTTTTGAATGGGATGCAGTCGTCTATGGCAAAGTTCATTTGTCAAATCTTTTCACATAAAGATGTAAAAGACCTGTCTCGATCATCAAGTGCAAAGCTTTGGCCAAGATTAAAGTTTTGTTAAGGTCAAATGTCAAGGTCAAAGATAAATTGGACTCCTAATAGTTTTGTCAGGGGCATTACACAGGTGAATTATGCTTTGATCAGGGCACTAGTAATTCTTAGCCGGTCTTGTAGCTGAAAGAACAATTCTGGCTATTGTCAGCTTGTTTGAGACAGGAAAGGGTTGACACCGGTCACAATCGCATAATTAAAATTACGTATAAAATTTTTATCCTTACCCTTAACCGCTTTTGATTTATAATAAGTGTATGAAAAATTAAACATTATCATAAGATAAAAAATAAAGTATTCATAAACGGTTTGTAATAGATAATTCATCTGTTGAATACGAGAGTCCGATCTTCTGAAAAGTATAGGGGGTCGACCTTTCAATGAATATGTTTAAAAGTTAAATGATGCGTTTAGAAAACAGGGGGAAGGGGGCAACACCCCCCCCCCCATGTTACGTGCCTTAATTGTCAATACGTTAGGTTCCTCTTAACATCTATGTGCAACATACACATAGATATTTCATGTTACTTTTTATAAATGCAGGTAAGGAGGTTTTTGTTATAAATATAACTTATGTATATACAAGTGAAATCTGAATTATAAAAATTTTATTTCCATCAAATGTTCCGTATATTCAACTATCATTCGAATAAAGTAAATGAGTAATCGACTAAGGTATGAATAAATATTTTGTTAATAAAATTTATCTCAATATATCCAAAAGAGGAATCATTGTTATACCTCAAAGCAGGCAAAACGCCAAATTTTACACCGGTATCCAAGAGGTAATCAAATACATCATGATTCACATTAACAATGTAAAGATATTTCCACAATCCACATAAATAAACTCTTTGCCCATCGTTTTAAGTTAATTTGAATGCCCTTTGCATTCTCTTTAACAGACTGACACTACAAAATAAAAAGTAAATAAGATCAATATTAGAATCAAGAAATTTTAATCATAAGAAAATCAATATACATGTATTTCTTTATACAATTCGATCATTCCTTCTCTACAAGAGGTTAACTTTACTAAACACATCCATAGACCTTCTTAATATTGGATTTCATTTTAATAATGCAAATTATGTTAGACACCATACAGGCCTACAAAATAATGCAATAAAACCCTGCAAGAATAAAAATTTCCTTGATATGGCTATTCAGACATATGTAATAAACATGCACACTCTTATGATAGGTATTCAAACCCTGCTGATGGACAAAGGTGCACAGACCCTCGATAATACACAAACCCTTAGTGATACACATATCCTCGGTAATACAGACCCTTGGTGGCATACATACAGACCCTTAGTGATACAGATCCTTGTTGATAAAGACCCTAGGTGATACATAGACCCTTGATGATACATAAACCACCGGTGATACACAGACCCTATGTGATATATAGACCTTTGGTGATACACAGGCCCTAATTGATACACAGACCCTAGGTGATACAATATATACCCTTGGTGATACACAGGCCCTCAATAATACACAAAACCTTGGTGATATACATATCCTTGGTAATAAAGACCCTTGGAGACATACATATCCTAAGTGAACTTATCCTTGTTGATACAGACTCCAGGTGATATATAATTCCTTGGTGATACATAGACCACTGGTGATACACAAGCCCTAGGTGATACACAAAGTTTTGGTGATACTAAGACCACTGGTGATAGACAGACCCTAGGTGATACACATACCCTTGGTGATACATAGACCCTAGTTGATACACCGACACTTCGTGATACACAGACCCTAGGTAATACACATACCCTTGGTGATAAAAAGACCCTTGACGATCATAGACCACTGGTGATACATAGACACTTGGTGATACATAGACCCCTGGTAGAACACAGACCCTTTATGATACACAGACCCTTGGTGATACACATAATCTCGGTGATACACATAATCTTGGTGATACATATACCCTTGGAGATACATTTACCCTTGGTGATACACATAATCATGGTGATGCATAGACCCTTGGAGATACATTTACCCTTGTTGATACAGACCCTGGGTGATAAATAGGCCCTTGGTGATACATATACAGTACACCTGGTGATAGAAACCCTTGTTGACACACAGACCACTGGTTATTGACAGACACTTTATGATGCACATACCCTTGGTAATACATAGACCCTTACTGATACATAGACTGTTGGTGATAGACACCATAAGTGGTAGAACACAGACCCTTAATGATACACATACCCTTGGTGATACCGTAATATTAGTTATACACAAGACCTTAGTGATAAAAACCCTGAGTGATACATAGAGTCATTGACCCTTGTTGATACTAAGACCCTTGACAGACCCTCTGCGATGCACATACTCTTGGTGATATCAAATAAAACCTATGTAAATAAAAACTGTTGGTGATAAACCCTTGCTGATAACGAGAAATGGGTGATCTGTATATGGATCTTGGTGATTGATATATATAGATCCTGGTGATGGGTATATAGACCCTGGTGATGGGTATATAGACCCTGGTGATGGGTATACAAACCCTGGTGATAGAAAATATAGACCCTGTTGAAGGTATATAGACCCTGGGGATGGGTATATAGACCCGGGTGATAGGTATACAGACCCTGATGATGGGTATACAGACCTTGGTGATAGATAATACAGACCCTGGTGATTGGTATACAGACCCGAGTGATTTGTATACAGACTCTGGTGATGGGTATACAGTCCCTGGTGATCGATAATATGGACCCTGGTGATGGGTATATAGACCCTGGTGATAGGTATTCAGACCCTGGTGATGGGTATACAAACCCTCGTGATGGGTATATAGACCCTGGTGATGGGTATGGAGACCCTAGTGATAGATAATATAGACCCTGATGATGGGTATACAGACCCTGGTGATGGGTATACAAACCCTCATGATTGGTATATAGACCCTGGTGATGGGAATACAGACCCTGGTGATAGATGATATAGACCCTGGTGATGGGTGTACAGACCCTGGTGATAGATAATATAGACCCTGGTGATGGGTGAAAAGACCCTGGTGATGGGTATATAATCCCTGGTGATAGATAATATGGACCCTTGTGATGTGAATATAGACGCTGGTGATGGGTATATGGCCTGGTGATGGGATAACAGACTCTGGTGATGGTAATATAAACCCTGGTGATAGATAATATGGACCCTAGTGATGGGTATACAGACCCTGGTGATGGGTATACAGACCTTGGTGATGGGTATACAAACCCTGGTGATGGGTATATAAACCCTGGTGATAGATATCATGGACCCTTGTGATGGGTATACAAACCCTGGTGATGGGTATACAGACCCTGGTGATGGCTATACAGACCCTGGTGATAGATATTAAAGACCCTGGTGATGGGTATATAGACCCTGGTGATGGGTATACAGACCCTGGTGATGGCTATACAGACCCTGGTGATAGATATTAAAGACCCTGGTGATGGGTATATAGACCCTGGTGATGGGTATACAGACCCTGGTGAGACCCTGGTGATGGGACCCTGGTGATACAGACCCTGTTGAAAGATAATACAGACTGGTGATGGGTATACAAACCCTGGTGATGGGTATACAGACCCTGGTGATAGATATAACAGACATTGGTGATGGGTATACAGACCCTGGTGATAGATAATACAGACCCTTGTGATGGGTATACAAACCCTGGTGATGGCTATACAGACCCTGGTGATAGATATTAAAGACCCTGGTGATGGGTATATAGACCCTGGTGATGGGTATACAGACCCTGGTGATAGATAATACAGACCCTGGTGATGGGTATACCCTGGTGATGGGTATGCAGACCCTGTTGAAAGACCCTGGTGATGGGTATATAAACCCTGGTGATGGGTATACAGACCCTGGTGATGAATACAGATGGGTATGTACCCTTTTGATGGGTATACAGACCCTGTTGTTCGTTAATACAGACCCTGGTTTTGTGTATATAGACCCTGGTGATAGATAATACAGACACTGGTGATGGGTATACAGACCCTGGTGAAAGATAATACAGACCCTGGTGATTTGTATATAGATGATATGGACCCTTGTGATGTGAATATAGACCCTTTTGATGGGTATATAGACCCTGGTGATGGGTAATATAAACCCTGGTGATAGATAATATGGACCCTGGTAATGGGTATACAGACCCTGGTGATGGGTATACAAACCCTGGTGATGGGTATATAGACCCTGGTTATGGGTATAGAGATCCTGGTTATGGATATATAGACCCTGGTGATGGGTATACAGACCCTGGTAATGGGTACACAGACCCTGGTGATAGATAATATAGACCCTGGTGATGGGGTATATAGACCCTGATGATGGGTATACAGACCCTGGTGATAGATAATATGGGCCCTGGTGATGGGTATATGGACCCTGGAAATGGGTATACAGACCCTGGAGATGGGTATATAGACCCTGGTGATAGGTGTACAGACTCTGGTGATAGATAATACAGACCCTGGTGATGGGTATATAGACGCTGGTGATGGGTGAACATACCCTGGTGATGGGATTACAGACTCTGGTGATGGTAATATAAACCCTGGTGATAGATAATATGGACCCATGGGTATAGAGACCCTGGTGATGGGTATAGAGACCCTGGTGATGGGTATATAGACCCTGGTGATGGGTATACAAACCCTGACACTGGGTATATAGACCCTGGTGATGGGTATATAAACCTTGGTGATAGATATTATAGACCTTGGTGATGGGTATACAGACCCTGGTGATGGGTATACAGACCCTGGTGATGGGTATACAAACCCTGGTGATGGGTATATAGACCCTGGTGATGGGTATACAGACCATGGTGATGGGTATACAGACCCTGGTGATGGATATATAGACCCTGGTGATGGGTATACAAACCCTGGTGATGGGTATATAGACCCTGGTGATGGATATATAGACCCTGGTGATGGGTATATAGACCCTGGTGATGGGTAAACAGACCCTTGTGATGGGTATACAGACCCCGGTGGTAGGTCTACAGATCCTGGTGATAGATAATACAGACCTTGGTGATGGGTATACAGACCCTGGTGATAGATAATATAGACCCTGGTGATGGGTGTATAGACCCTGGTGATAGATAATATAGACCCTGGTGATGGGTGTATAGACCCTGGTGATGGGTATACAGACCCTGGTGATAGATAATATGGACCCCGGCGATGTGTATATAGACCCTGGTGATGTGTATATAGACCCTGGTGATTGGTATACAGACCCTGGTGATGGGTATATAAACCCTGGAGATAGATAATATGGACCCTGATTATGGGTAAAGAGACCCTGGTGATGGGTATACAGACCCTGGTCATAGATAATATAGACCCTGGTGATGGGTAAACAGACCCTGGTGATGGGTATACAGACCCTGAGAGAGAGAAAAAAATAAATACTCAATAAATAAATAAATAAAACGATAATTAGAATAATAAATTAATTTATTGATTGATTAATCTTCAAAGAATAATAATAAAAAGGAATAAATAAGATAAATAAATAAATAAATTATTTATTAGTTAATCAAACATTTACTTAATTATCAGAAATAATAAATAAACCAATAAAGAAAGAAGGAAACCAATTAATTAATAAATAAACAATCAATCAAAATATAAAGTAAGTAAACAAATAAACAAACAAATTAAAATATGAATGAATTAAAACATTAATAATAAATTAATCTATAAATTTATTATTTAAATAAAACAAATAAATGAAAAATAAATAAATAAATAGAAGAATTTATTACTCATTAGAATAATTAATTAATGAAGAAAAGAATGTATTCATAAATAAACAGACAAATAAATTTCTGAATGAATAAATAATTTACTTAGTTTATTAATAATTATTACAATTAAAAATAATAAATAAATAAATAAATAAATAAATAAATGAATAAATAAATAAATTAAAAATAATAAATAAATAAATAAATAAATAAATAAATAAATTTAGATAAATAAATAAATAAATTATAAATGAATGAATAAAAGATTAAATAAACAAATAACAACTAATTGCAATGTCGACTTATTAATTCTTTGGCTTTTTAAATAAAAATTTATTGAATTATGCGTAAATTTCTGCATCTGAGAATAGCACTACTAAGTTTTCGTTATTTATTTCGAATTTCCTCTCTGCTGTTTTCCGAACTCGATGTAAATTTGTTGCGCGCATGCGCTCTGCCTGGTTATAGAGGCTGGTTACGAGATATAAAAATGTATTAATATTATACCTTGCTGAGTTGGACTACATATCGATCGAACGTTTCGTCTTCCTTATCAATACACAGGGCTCAAGGTGGGTGTATTATTGCTGCAGAACTGTAGCGTTATATTAGTCTTGGTCAAAGACTAGCTATATAATACATGTATATATTTACATTCAGTATAATTTTCCTTATCAAATCCATTAGAAATCCACGACGTTCAAATTTCTATAACACACGCGAAACCTTGTCACCGCGCGTTAGAATACACAGTAGGAACTATATGCATTTTCAATACTCTAGAAACACCAAAATATAAAATGTTTTATTTCAATTTAATGAAAAACTACAACCCTGAAAAATTAACGTAGAAATTAACGTAATGTGCGTTAAGAATTAATTTGTCGCTTTTTTAATCGCAATGTTTGTTTGCGTAATTTAACTTTGTAACGTCACTTAACGTCATCTGACGTCACAAACGGCTCTTACGTCTATTAACCACGATAGTTTTGAAGGGCGCTAAATTCACATTAAATGTTAACGAAATAAGCAATAATGAAGAAGGAAAATTAGAGATTGTAAATATAAGTATTGAATTCATATTTTTGGCTGTCTTCGGTCCTATAACACACCTGGCCGTGCCGACAAATTTATCATACCGCGCTAACGCGCGGTATTCAATTTGTCGGCACGGCCAGGTGTGTTATAGGACCGAAGACAGCCAAAAATATGAATTCAATGCTTAAATAAAACCATAACGCTACGTTTTTGCAGCTAAATAGTGCAGAGACACGGTGGCAAAAGGGAGCTTTCTAATCAAATTTGGCTGCAGGTCTAGGCCACAGGTCCTTGAGGACAGCCCCCCCCCCCCCCCCTTCCCCCGATATTCATCTCCAGGGCTTATTCCCCATTTTCAAAAGTGAGTTATCTCCCCTCAAAATCGGAACTCTTCTACACTAGCCTAACTTCCGCGGACTACACATTATGATAATCCAACAAAATAGTGATCAACTTACACGCTGTATTTAAAAATTTTAAAAGAAGGAAACGGTTTGCATTTTTTTTAGATAATGAATTATTTTATAGAAGGTCTGTTAGCCCCCTCCCCTTTCTAGAAAGCTATACGAATTAGCCAGACACGAAGCATCGTCTTTAAAAGTGGGGGGGGGGGGTAGCCAAAGAAATATTTTTTTCTTACCTTGAAAAGTTGACAAGCAAAGAAAACCCTTGCCCAAAGTTGAAAAAGCTACTTATTTCAGTACCAGTTCCTTAGCATACAATACTACATTTCTCTGATATAACTTTACCGTAGTATTAACTGTGTGTGTGTGTGTGGGGGGGGGGGTGTGGCAACCTGTCTATCAATGAACATTTTCAATAGAAAAAGTAATATTGGGAAAAAAGTGGGGGTGGGGCTAAGCTCCTTGACCCCCCCCCCTCTCGTGCGTACAGGTACATAGAACGAATATGTAAATGGGTTGAACAGTTGAATATGAACCATAGTTGTGAAATTTGAAATTATTAGAATTACTGTAATTGTGATTTCAATAAAATTACGGTACATATATTTTTTCACAGATGTACATGTATGTCAGTTACAGAGGTTACATGAGTCTCTCTCTCTCTCTCTCATATTGTTTTTTTACACACTTTGCAAAAAAGAATAACTTATAAAAATAAATACATGTACTTACACTGAAAGGATTTTTAAAAAATAAATAACAGTTGAGAAAAGAATGTTTTCCGTTAATTAACGAGAAATACGCTAGGAAATTATTGTATCAATTTCGTGGTTCTGCTCTCAATGCTCTGATCTAAAACAAAATGTGTATATTACTCGGGAATATACATGTACATATGCTTAGATCCTACACTAAAACTTTGATTAAATGCAGCTCAGACTTTATACGACATATGTAACACGAATTCAGGTCAATGCTATTTTAATTAGTCTTTCTTCGTTACATGAGGACATGAGATTAAATTATTCATTTAGAATTCTATTCAAAGTTTTAATACTACATATGGTGAATCAATTATTTTACAAATAAAATATTCTAGAAACACTGTTAATTCAAATGAAATAGGCCTTTCATTGTCACCAAATGTGTTCTTGTAAAAGTAAAAGTTCTATGTTATGACATACAATCGAGCAAAAACGCAGTTTCTTGGTATCGGTCGCGGAAGACGAAGTACTGCTGTATATGCAGCAATTTCAGAGGTAATCATCAGTCTCCAAAAAATTCCTAGAGATACAAAGAAAATATGGCTGCAGCAGGCTAGATTAATTCTTAAAAACAGAGACGTATAATAGAAAAAAAAACTTTATAACTAAAAATTTGTTCCGCACATTTTGAAAATAATGATGATCCGTCTGCAGAATATCCACTACCGAAAATTAGCTTATTAGCTTTTTTTTAAATAGGCCTATTCGAATACGTATCAGCATTTTATCAGTAATTTGTTTCTTTCTTTTTTTTTTGGAAGGGGGGGGGGGGCACACAGCACCTTATTATAGTACTACACAGATTAATACAAATCCAGAAAGAGACTATGAGTGGGCAATTTAAAAAAATACGAATCAGTTAAGATTTCTTTTTATTCACAAGCACAATAACATTTTTCCATATGACAGATGCATTACACCGTAAACATGTTTACATCAAGAACGTCCGCGGAAGTGACTTTATTTATAGGGCATGCGTATTAAACACAGTAAAAGAGTTCCCTTCAGGGGAAATAACTCACCTTTTGAAAATGGGGAATTGGACATTTTTTTTTTTTCACAAATTATATTTATTTCACTCATACATCATGTGTACAGTAGGAAAAAATCGTAAAAACCCCAAAATAACCACTCCACAAAAAATATCCTACTGTTCATTATGAGAGATCTCTCAAGCAGATTTTCTCAAGCAGAGAGCTACAGTTCTGCAACTAGTCGTCGATATACTAGTATCTAAATGTCAAGTTGAAGGTCACAGCAAGTGTTTTTTTTCTTTTCAAGTAAAGTTTTTGAACAAATTCTGCTTCATATATGAATACCAAAATAGGTCTGCTTATCACGGGGCACAATTGGTACCCATGGAATTCCTGTAGAGAGTTACATGTAGAAAATTCGGTCTTCAAAAACCACATAGATATTGTAAATCAAAAACTCGAGCATCTTCTTAATATCATCTTCAGAGTATACTTGTGTCTTCAATCAGAATTTACTTTAACAAAATAATTTGCAAATGACCAACTGCAGTGACAAAGTATGTAAATTAACGAGTTCCATTTTTATGGAAAATACATGTATATCTGATTTTTTTTATACCCTCCGCTTGAAAAGTGGGAGGGTATATAGTGATCGGGATTTCCGTCCGTCTGTACGTCCGTCCGTCCGTCCGTCCGTCTGTTACGCTTTATCTCTTATCCGCAACTGCTCTTATACTACTGAGTGAAATTTAATGAAACTTTCACAGAATCTTTTTTACATATTGCCATTGTGCACCTCCTATTTTACTTTTTTATTCGACACGTATTTAAGGTTTCCAATAGCAAAACATGGGCATTGCCATTATATGTTTACCTATGACGCCAAATAGAAGCTTCTAGATAACATTTGATGGGACGAGTTATTCCTCTTTACACATTACCGTAAAACAATATATAGCAAAACATGGACATTATGGGAGCGGGGGGTATCATTTAGTGAGCTCATTGCTCACAGTACCTCTAGTTTTTCTTAGAATCATTTGCGAGTCATCATACATGTACTTTTCAAAAACTCAATAGCAGACATTATTTACCAGCTGCCGAGTGATTACTGTGAGCAGCTCACAGTATCAAGTGAATTGTTAAAAAGGGTGCATGTAATTATTCTGACAGAAAACGCATACATGTATAATCTTATATAGAGTACAAGCCTGTTCTTAATAATGGGGACTCAAAAATCACCTATGTACAATGTTGCTAGAAGTAAAGGGAAATAACCCGAGTTCTATACGGATGAAAATGCACAAAAGACACGCATTACAAGCAGTTACCGTTTGATATCTTGATATTCTCAATTTAATACGGATTTTATCAATATAAAAGCGACAGATTTCATTGTTGAATATTTACTTTTTTTAACGTAACATAAAGTAACATTCACCCATTACCCTCATACCCCTCCCCCCTTCCTTAAATAATGTGCAAGTTCGCCACTCACAACAAATTCTACAATGCCTTAAGTTCACCACTCTCTAAGTCTTAATCTAATTAAAGGAAAGAAATACACATAAATTCTTTTCTTTTTGTGTGTGTGTGTGTGTTTGTCAATGAATTTTTGGTAGGCGATAGTGCTCCCACCTAAAAATATTGGATGTGCCCCCCCCCCCACTGAAATATGCTTCCTAAAGACCTGAAGAATCGACATATCTTTCCCCCCTATGCTCTACAAACAAGTTTTCTGTCACCATGGAAGTAAAAAAAATTGCAACTCGTCTGAGAAGAGAACATGGAACAGAAAACCGATGAGATTGTGGTCAATTATTTTGTTCTTTTGACCACAATTCGATTTCTGTAATGCTCTAATTTAAATACAGGTATGGCACGCCAAATTCACAAAAATGAGATAATCATAGTTTCACAATCGATAAACTAGGTTTATCGGTTGTAATCTTTAGTTTACAAACCGTAAACTATAGTTAACAACATTAATCTATATTTCACAACCGTAAACTATACTTAACACCGAAAACAATCATTTGCGATTGCAAAATATAGATTATCTGATAAATACAGTTTCACGATTTGTAAACTATAGTTTACAAACCGTTAACTATAGTTAACGATCTGATAAATATAGTTTCACAATTTGTGAAACTATGATTAACAACTCCTAAGTGAGTAACTATAGTTTACGATTGTAAACTATAGTTTACAAACGTGAATCTATGTTTATCAACAAAATCTATTGTTAACGCTTTATTACAGACAGATAAACTTAAATTAACATTCGTAAACTATAGTCAACAACCGTTAAATATAGTTTTACAGATGAAAACTATGCTTAACGAATCGTTAACTATAGTTTACGGTGTGTAAACCATAGTTTACAGTCGATAAACCTAGTTTATCAATTGTGAAACTATGATTATCGCATTTTTGTGAATTTGGCGTACCATATACAGGACGTGCGACTGGTCGGAAAGTCTTGAAATTGCTTCATGACGTCTCTTTCGAACTGTTTAAGTAACCGTCTACCCGTTGCTCACTGAAGCTCAGCATTAAGCTTAAGAGCGTTTTTGGAAACGGTGCTTCTTAGCAAAATTGGTCAAATAACGATCCTCACGAACTGACGTATACACGTTGGACGTCCCGAATTAAGTCATCTTTGACGATTTCCTGCCTGTGAAATCGGTTCCATAAACGGCTAATTAGACTTTTTGGAAATATGAAGTCTTCTTGCAACGCGACGTTGTGATTTGCCTTTGCAGCTTCAAGCATCCCTACTGCCTTAATTAGATCATTTGTACATGCTCAATGCCTTCGCATAGCGTCTTATCACCATCATAGTTCTGGCCAGAAATACTGAAACTTTCTTATTAGTAATATATTCCCGATCTATGATACTTCTATGCTCCCATAGCTCCACTTACCGGGTATTTTTTTTAACGACACATACTTTCGTGAGCAATATGCCGCAAACCTCATCAAACGCGTGTTACTCAAGAATAGAATCGTGTGAATGACACATTCTGTAAATTACTGAAGCCTTGTTGTCACTTAAATTCATAGGAATAGAAATATTTTCTTGTGTAAAAATACCCTGTATGATCCCTTAGGATAATTCCCAGTTTAGCTTGGACTTTCAGTATAAAGGCGTGGCATTCTCGACGTTACATTATTAGCTACTGGAATTTACACAGCTTTCCTTCACTATTGAATAATTATACATGGGATAGAAATTCGGGCAAATACCAATTAGTGTATCCAATAACCAATAACAGTGTCTCGTCTGGCAAAGAGGTGGAGTTTAGGTCGTCTCATCGTTGTCAACAACAATTTAAAGGTCCTGATGTTATTAATTTCTCAACCAATGAGAATCTATTCGCCATTTGGGAGAAGCTAATTACGTTCAGCGCCGAGAATGCTACGCCTTACTGAAAGTCCAAGCTTACCCGGGAAGGGTTCTACTAATTTTGTCCGGTAAAAGATTTATTAAACACGCTTCAGGCAAAATATTTTTCATCAGCCTTCTGTTTCATTTCTGTCTTCAGGTCGAACTATATGCTTCTATGACAGTCATTAATTAATGCAGACTGTAAAACCTGAAATCTGTTGCAGGAAATACATGTATATGGAGATAACGAACAGCATTCACGCTCAAAAGTCCATTGAATTTTAAAATACAAAATAGAAGCAGAACAAACACGGACCTCCAGAACTGCAGAGGTGGGATCAGGTGCCATGGAAGAGTGAGCATCCCCTGTCGACCGGTCAGACCCACCGTGTGCTCCTTGTCAAGTACGTACTGATCATTAATCTAGTACGACTCTCCGTCAACCTTGGATTTTTGTTAGGGCGTGACTTTCTCGACACTACGTAATTAACATCTCTCAAACGGCGAATAGATTCTCATTGAATCAGAAATATAAATAACATCAGCAACTTAAAAGTTTTGTTGACAACAATGAAACGACTTACGTCTCACCTCTCTTCCGTACGAAACTCTATCATTGGATGATTGAAACACTCGTTGACATTCGCCGGAATGTATATTTCAACAGTGAATAAAAGGCTGTGTATTTCAGACGCTAATTATGTAACGTCGAAAATACTACGCCTTACTGAAAGTCCAAGGATAACTGAGAACTGTACTGATGTCGTTAAAATTTCATATTGTTCCCGAATTTTTCAATGTGTGATTTTAACATAAATCTGATACATTTAAATAATCCACTCTGACAAAGTGTCAAGGCCTTCTTTTCATGTCTAACCAATCGCCTGGTGTAATCTTCTACAGAGTCCATGATATTTATGAAATTCCTAGGCCAGTGGAAGGGGTACCATTTATTTTGGACTTTTTAAAATTAGTGATCTAAGGTCCTCATTATTAATAATCATTATAATTATATTTACGGCATCAGTTATAACGTGTCCGGATCCAGCAGGGCTATAGTTGTAGAGTGAAGAACATGAACACTATGGAGGATTATGTTTTAGATATTCGATATCTAGGCCTTATAAGTCTTTTTTTGTAATTAAAAAGTTTGGAAACAATAGTTGATGTATAATTGTAGGAAATACAAGGTGTGGTCTTTAACTTGAAATATGGTGGAATATTATATGCAAGACTGGAATATTTTGTGATTAAGAATATTAAACATTGTACTTACAATGTATATTAACCACATCCTAAACCTACAGCCTAAGGTCATGATTTGAAACATGAGAGAAGGTTCAGTGATGAATGGGACGGTTGCAAGGGGGAGTTAACTGGCCTTTTCTTATGTTAAGAAAATCTCTTCGCAAGAGTTTTTGTTCTTGAAAAGTAATTCAACTAAATATATAAAGAAAAAAGTGAGAGAGAGAGGAAACAATTGTTTTTTTTTTTGAATATGTACTTGTGTAGACACTGTACCTCTGCATACATACCTTTCTTCAAACTTATGTTACGCATACATGTATCATGGTCGAAGCTTAAGGAATGGGGGGCGTGCCCCCCTATCATTCCGATATATATACAATGCTTTAGAAAACATAGGTACCATTTGTTTGTGTCCCCTCATTGAATAAAGATGTCTGATGACCTTTTTTAGTTTGTCAAAGAAGCTAGCTTTGATAGTTGGTATAGTGCCTCCAAACAGAAAATGTTTATTTGCCCCCCCCCCCCTCCCCCACCCACACACACCCACACTGATTCTGCTTCCTACGGATCTGCATATCACGGCATATAAAAAGATGCACAACCCCGAGAGCATGGGTAAATCACAATTTCGTACGTAGAAACAGTTTTAAAAGTGGAGGAGGGGGCCTCCACAAAATACTGACCCCCCATATCAAAATTCGAAAATCTCATTTTCTCGGGGGGGGGGGGCTGCTAGGGCAAGAGGGTAGAGGCCAACTTTTTCCAACACAGCTTCTTTCAGTATCAAAATTTTCTTCGTACAACTGCTACACTATACTCATATAACCTTTAGCCAAAAAGTGGGGGGTCAACCAGAATTTCAATGAACATTTCAATAGTAATAGTTTTGTTTGTTAAAAGGGCAGATCCCCCCCCACACCCTCCTGTTGCTACGTGCCTGATAAACCTGTGGAAACAGGGGGCGGATCCGGCCATTTTTGAAAGGGGGGTTGCAGGGAACCTTGTGTCCCTCTAACCCCCCCCCCCCCTTTACACACACTACTCAAGCAAAGATTCACACACACATAATATTATGGAAATATCTAAGGTTGTGGTAAATAATTTTACGTCCCTTTTTTTACAGTCAACACAGCCAAAGATCGCGGGAATCTAATATCACATTAAACCTCGCAGGTTACATAACATATATAAGATATATAAATATAAGTAGAATATTTTCTACTATTCTCTCATAAGAAATTTAAAGTAATAGTGACGGTGAGTGGAAGAAACTAAATGTATGGGAATCTATCTATTCAATACATGAGTTAGACATACAAATATTTATTCTCGGAAAACGTTTTATCCCCCCCCCCCCTCTCTCCACTTGACAATTAATAAAGGGGGGTTCCAACCTCCGGAGCCCCCCCCCTCTGGATCCGCCAATGGGAAAGTCCATGCACTTATATGTGTACCGCTAAAGAATCATAGTCCGCGGGGTACTACTAAACAGAGTACGCTAGAGTACGATAGAGTACTTTAGAGTACGCTAGAAAAATTATGTTATTTAATGCAATTAAATTGTTTATTTATGTTTGTACAACTTGATTAAACATCATTATAAACTTATGTTGCAATATTTGTTTCAAATATTTGGTTTTTAGCAATATTTTGACAGGAAAATAACATCCATAATTCAACGCATTAAAGATTACGGTAAACCTATAGCTAATACCCCAATCTCGATAACTATTTTGTTTCAGACTTTCTTACTAAAGACTTACATCTAAATTTTATCAAATATTAAATAAATTGCATGTGTATATATTTTGCACATTCACAATGAGACAGAAGTTAAATCAGATCGGGATCAAACGATCAACCGTAACCTGAAATCAAAAAATGAAATAACTCTAAAAATAAAGAAAACATACTATTTTTTTCTAAAATATATATTCAATATGTTCAACAAAAGTAGAAAAACATATAAAAAGTAGTTT
>NW_026923144.1:0-21487 GCF_032062105.1 Saccostrea cuccullata
ACAAAGAAAGCCCATGTTTTAAATCATGTTTAAAAAGAAAGTTAAAGAAATCTGCTCTAGTTAACAAGATTTTTTTTTTGTTTAAATTAAGTATGAATGGAAAACAAAAGAAAATTGCTCTGATTAACAAGAGGAAATGAATTGTGAGACACATACTTTTTCAAAGTGGACTCTTTTAGGGGAGGGTGACCCTCTTCCTGGGCTGGCTAAAGCAGACTTGTGTGGGGATGAAGGGGGTATTGGTACAGGCTGAATAGACAATACCAAAAATAATTCAATCAAGGGTATTTTTACAGTAAACAAGAGGCCCAACGGCCTTGAATCGCTCTTCTGATAAATTGTACAATCTATCACTTCTATTAGAAGCCTCCAACTCTATTAGAATCATAAGACCCAAAATGCATCAACTTACAAAGTTTGATAATATTGTAAGCTTCCTCAGCACCCTGTCAAATGCCAATCAGCTTACAGTGTTTCCATCCCGTGTAAATTCAATGAATTAAATTTTATCAGGACTACTCATGACATCAGTCCACATATAAAAAGGGGGGGGGGGCATCCTCAGCCCGTCGCATGTTTTTAAACACCCTTGATAATTTACTTCACATCCTTGTAAATCATAACCAAGTTCCATTTCTCGTTTTAAATATTTCATTTAATAACGACTTCAATGAAATATAACAAAACAGTCAGTACAGATCTATATGAGTCTAAGTCCTAGCTTTAAAACATCTCTGGCCTAATAAAATACAGTGGATTGCGGTGTCCGTGCGGTGGAGAAATTATACGCTACTTAATTGTATTAGTTTACATTTTTTTCTTATACCTAAGTCGCTAGTAATTTACAGTCAGTGATGTTGATGACGTAATATGATCTGATCGTTGTGATCCTCGTTATGAAACTGGCGTTCGCTGCTCGTATATATAACCTTCTATAATGGTCACGTGATCACAACAAACCAATGAATAATTGTCCTCTCTGAAGCCTCTAAGAACTACTTTACATACATATTGTGTAAAACAAAGAAAATAATGTCGCTCAAAATGTCCTTTCTACATGGAAAGTGGGAGCTATAAATTCTATTCAATATACACGATAAAATGAGTTCAACAAACAATCTATAATAAAACGGACACGCACAATCCACAGCGTAGTAATACCGAACAATAATGCAAACACATAAGTATTACGCTACACATTCAAGTTCCAAAACATTTCGTCAAATAAAACATAATTAAATGACAATACTGCAATAAAATAACATTTAAGTATCAATTATGAATATTTGAGGACACGGACAGTGTTATTTCGATCTTATCAATTGTAAAACAACAATGTTTATGTCACATGACTATTTTCTTCGTAAGAAAGATGGCAGGCGCCCAATTTACAACACATGTGATAATGCTGAAATAAGTAAGTAAATTACAGTCGTAATATGGTAGATAATGATGAAAAACTGACATACAACATCTTAGTATCACTGTCCCTTACTGTCTGTTCAACAAGACCTCCCTAGATCGTCTAGTAATGCAAAAACAGCATTTGTTTACATATCAATGTCGAAGTGCAATGTGTATTGCATCAATAATTTAAGTAAACAATAAGGCCAGAGTTTTTTTATTTTCTGTTTAACGGGAAGCGCCGACCCAATTTTTTCAAAATACCGAATAAAAATAAAAGAGGTCAATTTCACTTTTATTTTTAAATTTCCCGCCGACTGTGTCATTCATTGATGGTTTGAAATAAAATCGGGTTTGATGTACACCTTATTTCAAATGAATCATATAAACGTTTGACATAGCTTGTGTAAATCAAAGTCTTTTACGAGCGTCTTGCTGATTACGATGTCGTAACCAGTTTAAGGAACTAGTTTCTCACACTTCGCGGGATATATCAACAAGCAAGAATGTCATTTCAAAAGACATCCAAGATGACTTTGCTGTTGTTCATCAAAAAGTTCAGCTGGCAAATTTTCATTCGGAACCTCAAAAATGTGTTATCCTTTTATACTAAGATAGCATTGTCAAGTTAGCTATCAACCCCATTGCTTTTTTTTAAATGCTGTTAAATCATAATATACATGTAGCTTTAAACATTTCTTATCATGACTTTTATTAATTTTATACAACTGTGTAAAATTTTAAGCAGTGTACATGTGGTTTTTCTGTCATCCACGTGTATTCAACATTATTGTTACTATAAAATAATTTTAAATTATAATATTATATTGATTTGCTTTCATACTAAAATAAATGTGCAAGTGTGATTAACCACAGTAGGATAACTCATGCAGTTGTATCTTTTTATCAATACATATATTTGAAATCCAAATACAGGGTAAACAGAACTGTATTGTTGTTTTCTTTCGTTTTTCAACATTTTTAAGGAAAAAAAAATTAATACCATTTTTGGGTTTTATTTTTATTTTGGCCCCGACTCGACAAATTTTGATGTTTTATTTTTATTTTTATTTCGTCCCCTCGACCCAACTTTCTCTTAAAAATTCCCATTAAACAGAAAATAAAAAAACTCTGGCCTAAAGTAATGAAGTAACATGAACAATAAAACATTTCTAATAAATTAACAACTGGATGCTACTTCACTTCAGTAAAAAACACTCCACCATCAGCCTGTCAGTGCAATTAACATGCAAAAATTCTAAAGTCCAAACCCCATGCATATTACACTTCCCCCCACTTAAAAAGTCAAATTCTCCTGAATTTACAGTCTTAATTAATACTTAATCTTCTGGTTCTGCTATATTCTTTCTTCCATCTTCAACGAAATCTTCATCCTTCCTGCACTCGACCACTTCTTCATATGATTCTCCCTGATCTGCCACTTCCTTAGGTAGTTCTCACACATCTGCCTGCTCATCTGATGTCTTTTCAGCTACTTTTTTCTCCATCTCTTCTTCTCGTGTCTCTGCTACTTCTTTCTCCATTTCTTCATCTCTCTGCTACTTCTGTCTCCATCTCCTCCTCAGGTGGTCTCATGTTGCTGTACAGATAAACAGTTATGTTGAAAATCCACCATCCACCCCAAGTATACAGTATACAGCTCCCTATGCATAAGCTAGTACAAGATTTGGATTATTCTTGTTAGAATTGAATGTATGTAGTTGATAAAGGTAGGTTCCTATGGGAATCAGTCAGTCAATCAGTCAGGTCTAATTCTTCATTGTTTTTGTAGATTCCTCCCAGGATCAGGAAGTCACATCAATTATCCATTTATAATTTTATTCCAGTAGTAGATTGAAACCAACAAAAGTATCAGTCCGGTCCAGCCCTAGACAACTGTTTTCCCATCAGTCCCGTCTACCCCTTGACAACTGATGACCACCTACAGTCCGGCCCAGCCCTAGACAACTGAGGTCCACCTACAGTCCAGCCCAGCCCTAGACAACTGAGGTCCTAATGTGCAATAATAGTAATGGCCAGTCACTATCTACACATTCACCTAGTGTGGTGCACCACCTAGGACAACATCCACCTTAGACATGTGTCAATATAATAAAACACAAAAAATATGGTATCATCATACTACTGTCCGACATCATTCAGTTTTGTGGTGTGAACTTCCCGAACCAGGGTTGCAAGTTGATGCCTCGATATGGCATCAATCTATCCTATAAATTAAGTCAAGTCATCTAGTTGTCCTGTTACAAGGTCCTTTTCTTTGAGAGTTTAATAAAAATTCCATATGAAATAATCGATGCAGTAGATCCAGTGATCCACTATCCTAGAAAATCTATTGTTAAATATGTTTCCTTTGTATAAAATCCATTGTCCCATGAGAGAGTTATATCCCCTGTGTGGCCATTCCTAGTATGTTCATTTCCAACAGAAACACATTCCTCTTGTGCCGACTCCTGACTTAATGATATCTGTTATCTCTCATGTTTCCACTCCCATGTCTCCTATTCAGGTTAGAGGTCGTGGTCATTTGTTGTCCTTTTGTCCATCGGTCTGGGCAGTCCTTCATGAGATGATCTGGTGAATTGCAGATGAAGCAAGTCCAAGAGTTATTGCCCTTCCATTGTTTTATTCTCTGTGCACTTTCCAGTTTCTCTAATCTATCGATTAGTAACTTGATTGTATGTTCCAAGTTATTTGATTTCTGCTCTCCAGTTGGCTGTTTGACTACTTGTCCTTGATCCACATGTCTAACATTTATTTTCTTTTTATCCCCATCCCCCATTATTGACTCGTATCTCTCAATGACATCTACTGCTTCTGCAACAGTGCTACACTCCTTGTCAATACAACGGCATTTCATTTCCACGGAAATAATTTTGTAAAGGTGGTTCAGGGCCAGTGATTCCTGAGCTTCAAGGTTCAAGTTACTATAAGCTTTTTGTGATAATTGCCGTATATCGTCTCCAACCTCTGCAATACTTTCTCCAGGCATCCGCTTACGCATTTCCAGTTTTGAAAGCCACCTATTTTTGTGCTTTGAACTACCAAATCTCTGGTTCATACGCTGAACAAGAATTTTAAACCTGCGTCTTTCCTCAAGAGTTAGGCTCATGTAGAAAGTCCTGGCCTGTCCACGTAAGCTAGCGGCTAAGAAAAGAAGTTTTGTCCTGTCGTCCCAGTGGCTAAGTTCAGCGCAGTCTTGAAAGTGAGAAAAGTACTCCTCCCAGCTTTCTTTTCCATTGTAGGGTTCGGGTTTGATCATAAGTGTAAAAAAGCGATTGTAATCACTATGTGCGTCGTCAGCTAACTGATATTCAGAGCGCCGACGGAAATTATGTCCTACTTCGTCATCGTCGTCAATGTCATGTCTTCCCAAAGGATTTTCATTTGCCATTAAATATTCGTCATCAGTGTTCCTCCCACAGACATCTGTTTCGTCCCCTTGGCCTAACTGAACATTTTCCCTATGTTCATTTATAAGTACTTCAGGATCCGGCGAAGTAGCATCCTCCATTTTTTTAACTATAAGAACAGTAACAAGAACATAGATACATCGCTATTTAAAAATAGATTTTTTTTAAATTCTCCACCACACGACAGTCCGCAATCCACTCTACTTCAGTACTTGACAGGTATTAAAGTATGGGTTCATATCCTAGATGTCCTCGTATATGGCAGGACATCCCACTTCTGACACCAAAAATTGTAAGCTTCCTCAGCACCCTGTCAAATGCCAATCAGCTTACAGTGTTTCCATCCCGTGTAAATTCAATGAATTAAATTTTATCAGGACTACTCATGACATCCGTCCACATATAAAAAGGGGGGGGGCATCCTCAGCATGTTTTTAAACACCCTTGATAATTTACTTCACATCCACATCCTTGTAAATCATAACCAAGTTCCATTTCTCGTTTTAAATATTTCATTTAATAAAGACTTCAATGAAATATAACAAAACAGTCAGTACAGATCTATATGAGTCTAAGTCCTAGCTTTAAAACATCTCTGGCCTAATAAAATACAGTGGATTGCGGTGTCCGTGCGGTGGAGAAATTATACGCTACTTAATTTGTATTAATTTACATTATTTTCTCATACCTAAGTCGCTAGTAATTTACAGTCAGTGATGTTGATGACGTAATATGATCTGATCGTTGTGATCCTCGTTATGAAACTGGCGTTCGCTGCTCGTATATATAACCTTCTATAATGGTCACGTGATCACAACAAACCAATGAATAATTGTCCTCTCTGAAGCCTCTAAGAACTACTTTACATACATATTGTGTAAAACAAAGAAAATAATGTCGCTCAAAATGTCCTTTCTACATGGAAAGTGGGAGCTATAAATTCTATTCAATATACACGATAAAATAAGTTCAAGAAACAATCTATAATAAAACGGACACGCACAATCCACAGCGTAGTAATACCGAACAATAATGCAAACACATAAGTATTACGCTACACATTCAAGTTCCAAAACATTTCGTCAAATAAAACATAATTAAATGACAATACTGCAATAAAATAACATTTAAGTATCAATTATGAATATTTGAGGACACGGACAGTGTTATTTCGATCTTATCAATTGTAAAACAACAATGTTTATGTCACATGACTATTTTCTTCGTAAGAAAGATGGCAGGCGCCCAATTTACAACATATGTGATAATGCTGAAATAAGTAAGTAAATTACAGTCGTAATATGGTAGATAATGATGAAAAACTGACATACAACATCTTAGTATTACTGTCCCTTACTGTCTGTTCAACAAGACCTCCCTAGATCGTCTAGTAATACAAAAACAGCATTTGTTTACATATCAATGTCGAAGTGCAATGTGTATTGCATCAATAATTTAAGTAAACAATAAAGTAATGAAGTAACATGAACAATAAAACATTTCTAATAAATTAACAACTGGATGCAACTTCACTTCAGTAAAAAACACTCCACCATCAGCCTGTCAGTGCAATTAACATGCAAAAATTCTAAAGTCCAAACCCCATGCATATTACAATATTTAGCCAGTTAAGACTGAAGATATTACAATATAATTATAAAATACCATAAGTAGGTCACAGTGACCTACCTTTTGATTGAAATTTTCTGAGGACTCAAGATACATTAATTGACAAAGACTGATGATTCTAATTAAATAAGTACCTGAGATATTCAAAAGTAGGTCATCATGACCTTTTTGGTCAACATTCTCTGAAAACCCAAGATGCATCATCTGACAAAGATTGACGATTCTAAGCCAATTAGTACCAGAGATAATTATAAATTGCCATCAAATGTCAAAAGTAGGTCACGGTGACCTACTTTTTGGTCGATGTTATTCAAAAACCCATAATGCCTAAATTGACAAAATTTGATGATTATAAGCCAATAATACCTGAAATATTCAAAATTAGGTCACCGTGACCTACTTCTTGTTGGACATTCAATGAAACCCTAAGATGCTTCAACTGACAAAGTTTGATAATTCTGAGCCAATAAGTACCAGATATAATTAAATATAGCCATAAAATGTCAAAAGTAGGTCACAGTGACCTACTTTTTGGTCGACATTCTCCGTAAACCCAAGTTGCCTAAACTGACAAAGTTTGATGATTCTAAGCTTATACATACCTGAGATATTCAAAAGTAGGTCACTGTGACCTATTTTTCGGTCGACATTCTCCGAAAACCCAAGATGCCTCAACTGACAAAGTTTGATGATTCTTAGCCAATAAGTGCCTGAGATACTTAAATATAGCCATAAAATGTCAAAAGTAGGTCACCGTGACCTACTTTTAGGTTGTCACTCTCCGAAAATCAAATATGCATGGACTCACAAAGTTTGATGATTCTAAGCCAATAAATACCTAAGATACTTAAATATAGCCATAAAATGTCGAAAGTAGGTCATCGTGACCTACATTTTGGTCAACATTTTTCAAAGACCCAAGATGCATCTACTGACCAAGTTTGATGATCGTAGGTCTGAAGGTAATCAAAATTTTAAACAATTTGAAAACAAATGTCGGCAAAATTCAAAAAGTAGGTCACAGTGACCTACTTTTTCATAAATATGTTTTAAGGTCCCAAGATGCATCAAAGTACAAGATTTGATGATTCTAAACCTCCCAGTGTATGAAATAATAGGATTTAATGTTTTTAAAAGGATAAGTCATAAAGTTCAAAAAGTAGGTCACGGTGACCTACTTTTAAGTTGACATTGTTCGAGGACCCAAGATGCATCAACTGACAAAGTTAGATGATCATAGGCCTTAAAGTGTCCAAAATATGCCTTTAAATCAATTTGAAAACAAATCCCCGCAAAATTTTAAAAAGAGGTCACCGTGACCTACTTTTGAGTTAACATGATGTGAAGTCGTAAGATGCATCAACTTACAAGAATTGATGATCCTAGTCCTTATAGTAAGCAAAATATACACGTTTTTATTAATTGTACATTTATGTCAACTTTGAAGTGACCTTGAGACCACGCCCTTTGCCCCAGGGTCATTCACCGTGCAAATTTTAATCTTCGACATATCCTGATCCTTGTATGTAAGTTTGGTGAAAATCTGCCTAGTGGTTATGGAGAAGATTTTTTAGCAACCAGTACTTTTGGTTTTGTTTTCCTGATTATCTCCCCTTGTTTAAGGGTCCCAACCCTAATTTTAGTATAAATGGTAGTCCTTGGGCCAAGAATACCCTGTGACAAATTTGGTACTGATTGGCCAAGGGGTTCTTGAGTTATGGCCCATATTCTAAAAAGTTTACGCACACCGCACATATGGCCATAGCATTAGCTCTTTGAGCCTTTGGCTCAGAAGAGCTAATAAAATACACTTTATACATGTATGTCTATCAAATTTAATACAGGTGAATTCCATCATCGTGTAAAAATATTTTGGATACTAGAAACAGGTTTGACTGTGTATGTTAACATGATCACAAGATCACATTTCTGAACAATTTATAATTCATTCTTTTTAAACAGTCTGTGAGAAAAATTCTTCTATCATTATTGCCATTTTGATTCAACAACAAGAGGCCCATGGGCCTTATAGGTCACCTGAGCATCATGCAACAACTTTACAACGAATGACTTTGGTTCATGTTTTAAACTAGACATCATGTCATTCACAATTTTGAAAGAGGCACCATTGCTAATCATAACTATACACTTAGCATGTTTAGTTTGGTTACTTAATACCCATAGACAGAGTAGGGAAACCAAAAAATGTATCTCAACTAATCAGTAATATTAAGCAATAATCAGTAGTGCCACTACCACACATTTCACCCCTGACCCATGGTCCACACATTTCACAATTTTGGAAAAGGCACCCTTGCTTGTCAAAAATGTTTGATTAATAGAAAGGAGGAGTTTTCAATCAATTAATTCATTCAGTATATAAGTAGAGCCCCCCATCTATATGGTACCCCTGACCCAGGGGCATTGAAATTCATGATTCAGGAAGAATGGCCCTTGCTCATCATAGCTATGAAGGTAGTTCATCTGCTTAATACCCAGGAGCAGAGAAGAAGATTTTCAAACAATTTCTGCATTTTCTCTATTAAACCAATAGAGCCCCGCCCTAACAAAAGAACCCCTGACCCTAAGGTCATATAATTCACAAAGGCATTCTTCCTTATCATTAATATGTTCTTAGTTAGTTTATTTACTACCCAGTAGCAGAGAAGAAGATTGTCAAAGAATTAATGTATTTTCATTATATAATCAATAGAGCCCCACCTTAACCCCTGACCCTGCCGCCATAAAATTCACAATTTTGGAAGAAGCATTCTCGGTCATCATAACTCTATAATTAGTTAATTCGTTGAATACCCAGCAGTAGAGAAGAATATTTTCAAACATTTTCTCTATATATGCAATAGAGCCCCCATCCCCCAACACTAGAATCCCTGACCCTGCAGGCATAAAATTCACAATTTCGGAAGAGGCATTCTTGCGCATCATAACTATATAATTTGTTTGTTTGTTGAATAGCCAGCAGCAGAAAAGAAGATTTTCAAACAAATTCTCAATTTTCTCTATAAAATCAATAGAGCCCCGCCCTAACACTAGAACCCCTGACCCTGGGGCCATGAAATTCACAATTTTGGAAAAGGCATTCTTCCTCATCATAAATATGTACTTGGGTTAGTTTATTTAATACACAGGAGCAGAGAAGAAGATTTTCAAAGAATTAATGCATTTTCACTATATAATTAATATAGCCCCGCCTTAGCACTAGAACCCCCGACTCTGGGGCCATGAATTTCAAAATTTTGGTAGAGAACTCAATGCTGATAAAAATCATGCCAACAGTTTGACTGCTTGATGTCCAAGAGTAAAGAAGAAGATTTTTAAATATTTCATAAATTTTAGAGGTTTGAACCCCACCCCTCGGGCCCCAGGGGGGCAGGGACCATGAAATTCACAATTTATGTTCCTCTTTATCCATAGATGCTTTATGTAAAATTTGGTGGAAATTGGTTAAGTGGTTGCAGAGAAGAAGCTGAAAATGTTCAAATGTTAACACACGACGAACGACGACAGACGAAGACGGATAGCAATAGGTCATCTGAGTTTACTCAGGTAACCTAAAAAATGGAGTTAATAACTAAAAAATGTATTATGATATCCTACCAAAACGTCTGGTATTTCTTGTACCATTTTAACTGGTTCAACTGGCGTTCCATCCTTGACCTCTACTCCCAGTACTTCTGAGATTGGCGGTGTAGTACTTTCATCATCTGTCGAATTTTTCATTAATATAATAAATAGTAAAGATAATACCCACATTAGTTTTTTTTTTTAAAAAATGGAACTATGATGGATTCATTATAATAAACTTCTATTAAATATGAATAGCACATTTCTCATCTCTAAATATTGTAATTAAAAACTACTTGAATGTCGTATGATAAATTGTAACAAGATTTCAGGTTCATTGATACTCTGATAAGAGAGATCTCTTAATGACATAAACGTTTATAGATTTGCCAAGTTGAAGTGTCTTTCCTGTCCAATTTGCCCCACAAGCTATTTCATAATTGTTTGTATTTTACTTATAAAATACATTTCTTTTGGAAAATCATTAAGGTTCAAACAATTTATATCAGTGAGCAGAGGGTTTATGAACCTTACACTGGTCTGTACCTTAAATTGATTAAAGGTCTGCCAATTTTTTACATCTGCAACAATCGATTCCAGAATTTTGTAAATATTTCTAGAGATTTGGGGGGGGGGGGGTCAAAAAAATTTACCATGCAGCACTGTTTGACCTGATGTAGCAGCGTCTTAGAAACTTTAATTTTTGGGGAGACTAATAACTCTTTATATAATCACCTTCCTCCATACAATAGGCCTGTGTGGGTTGTAAGTCTTCATCATCACACACCATTGTATACGGTACAGTCTGGGCTATCTCCTCTACACCTGTGTTAAAACACAATACAGTAAAACAAGGTGTTAATCTGCCAGTACTAGTACTGAATTATAGGTATTACCTACAGTAATTGTAGACTTTCAGAGAATGCCTACTATAAACTGATGCCCACATGTCAAATATCTGTATTTATAACATATACACAAACATACACATTTCTGACAAAAATGCACATAATGCATGTATATTCCCTGCCACAAGATCAAATGTGGGTATAATGTTACACTACTCATTGCCTCCAATTCACCAACATGCAAAAGATCAAAACCTTTAATTTTAAACCTTGATTGGAGAGACAGGTGAGTTTATACATATGGCAGTCCCTTACCTGTGTCTGAGTTTGTGTCATTCACCCTGCCGTCCACTTCCCCCTCCTCTGCTGTCGTTTTCTCTGTGGTAAAGTCAGACTCAGTCTCCTCCTTTGTGACCTCTTCACCCCTCCCTCCCGACTCCTCTGTGACATCAGCCGTATTCTTGCCACCCTTTCCCCTTCTGCCCCTTCCTTTCTTGGTTGTGGTATCCTGAGCTTTTTCCACAGGTTTTTCTTCCACAGCTAATGACTTTCTTTTGGATATGCGGCCACTTCTCTTTGGTTGAATTTCCTCTGAATCCACAGTGACTTCAGATTTTGGTTTGGATTCTGCTGTAGATTTTTTGCCCCTGCCCCTGCCTTTCTTTTTAACAGTTTGATCCTCCTCAGTAGACTGTTTAGGCTCCGAATGGTCTTCAGTCTCCGCTTCGGTGTTTCTGTCTGACCTAGCTGTCCTAGGTCCACTGTCTGTTCCTTCATCAAATACCTGCGTAGGCTCACATTCTAGAGCAACAGTTTCTGCTGTAGAATCACTTTTTCTCTTTACAATATTCAATTCATCATAGTCAAATACTTGTGTTGCTTCACATTCTGCTGGTATGACATCAGCGTCCAAATTTTTTTCACCCAACACTTGAGTTGAATCACTGTCTCCCATTTCATCCCCACTTGGCTTGTCATCAAACACTTGGGTGGCTCCATCCATGGCCAAAGTTTCTGCCTCTGCTGCCTTGTTATCATCAAAAACTTGAGTTGCTTCACATTCAACAGCTACTGTCTCTGCTTCCGCCATTTTCTCATCACCTTGCTCACATTCAAACACAACAGTTTCTGCTTCTGAAGTCTTTTCATCAAAGACCTGCGTGGCCTCACATTCTATGGCCATAGTCTCAGCTGATTTATAGTTAAATACTTGTGTGGCCTCACATTCTATGGCTACAGTCTCAGCGTCAGCTGATTTATCATTGAAGACCTGTGTGGCCTCACATTCAATGGCTACAGTCTCTGCCTCCTTCATTTTATTGTCAAAAACCTGAGTGGCTTCATTCTCAGCCTGATTACAAACAGCAAGTGTTGCACCATCAGTTATGTCAGAAATCTTCTGTGTGGCCTCATCTTCATCCTCATTTAATTCTACCTCCACAATTGGAGTACTTTTGGAGGTTCTTCCATACTTCTTCCCTCCTTTTCCCCTGCTTTTATTCTTAACCAATGTATCTTCACTGATAGCCACTGTCGCGTCACTGACAGCCACCGTTTCATCGCTGACAGCCACTGTCTGGTCAGTGAAAACCTGAGTCTCAGCCTCTTGATCCCCCTCATCTGTCACAGTATCCTCTTCCTCTTCAGTGTCCTTGACATCCTCTGGAAGATCGCTGGCCAGGGTCGGATTAGCAAACAAGTGACTCATGTCTGCCTCTTCTTCCTCATTCTCCTCCTCCTCCACCTCAACCACAGGGATGTCCTCATCCTACAGTTATAATGTAAATATCAACTACAGGAATGTCCTCATTTTACAGTTATAATGTAAATATCAACCACAGGGATGACCTCATCCTACAGTTTTAATGTAAATATCAACCACAGGAATGTCCTCATCCTACAGTTATAATGTAAATATCAACCACAGGAATGTCCTCATCCTACAGTTATAATGTAAATATCAACCACAAATACACAGGGATGTCCTCATCCTACATTTATAACATAAATATCAACCACAAATACACAGGGATGTCCTCATCCCACTGTTGTAATTCAAATCTCAACCAAAATAAGCAATGTTTGTAAAACACTTGTGCTCCCCTCCCCAAAATAATCAGAATATTTCTAAGTTCAAGGGGAATTACTCTGTCCAAAGTGGCTAGATCGTAACCAAAACAGAACTTCACCCAGATATTTTTATGATAAATTTTTTATATTAAATTTCATATCAATATGTGCAACCTCTGCAAAGAAAATGAGCAAAAAGTGCAAATAATTGGAATTTTTCTAAGTCCAAAGGGCATAACTCTGTTCAAAATTGCCCAATCACATCCAAAATAAAATCTGACCTAGATATTTATCTGATAAATCTGTATACCAAATTTCAGTTCAATATGTGCAACATCTGCGAAGAAAATGAACGGAAACTGCAAATAATTGGAATTTTTCTAAGTCCAAGGGGCATAACTCTGTCAAAAATGGCTCAATCCACCCCAAAACAGAACTTGACCTGGATACTTATCTGATAAATCTGCATACCAATTTCTTTACAGTATGTGCAATGGTTGTGATGAAAATTAACAGAAACTAAGTGGACCAACTGACAGCAGCAAAGCAATATGCCCTCCTTTCTTTGAAGGGGGGCATAAAAATATTCATAAAGATCAAGGCAGTCACATTATAATTCAAAACTCAATCACAAATACACAAAGATCTAAGTACAGTTGTATTTTTATCAGACTGAGCAAACTGCTACTGACATTTCAAGGTTTATCTTCAGTAAAATTATGCACGAAAATATCTTGCCCAACAATAAAATGCTTAAAAATATTTTTTTGAGTCACTTCAACATAATATTTTCTTCAAAAATAGCTATGGCTACATAAAATTGAAATTCTGGTTCTCAGGCCAGTGCGCATCTGTTTTGAGGTAGCCGCATTGCTAATTTTATTGTATTTTTGCTAATCCAGAAAAAACAGTTCCGTCCGTATTTTTTTGTAGTTTAGTATTCAAATATCATTCCGGTAGCCATTTACAATGAGATTTTGGCTACTTCGGTTGAATATACATTCGAAGACATTGCCTTCGATGTTCACATGCTGATAAGCAATGGATAAAGCAAACCTTTTGATCAGACATGGAAAGTATATCTATGAATAAAAAAAATTATCTTTATTTTAAAGAAAATTCGAAAATTAAAATTTAAACCAGAAGTCTCTGTCGAGACTGAAGCTCTACTGGTTTGTACTTATAGCAAAGGAAGAGAAAAGTACTTAAGCAGTTGGGAATTGAAACTTTACAACAGCAATAAATAGAATAATGATCCTTGATAAAGTCTCTTTATGTTCTTAGTGTAGTCTACTTGTGTGCCAAGTTATATTGAAATCAGACCAAAACTGTAGGAGGAGTAGCATTTTGAAACAATTTCAAAGAAATTTTTATTTTTAGTAACCACGGCAACACCATTCATGGAAATCAAAAACCGATAAACACAATTATGGATCTTAGTGTAGTCTACTTGTGTGCCAAGTTATATTGAAATCAGACCAAAACTGAAGGAGGAGTAGCATTTTGAAAGAATTTCACAGAAATTTCTATTTTTAGTAACCAAGGCAACACTGTTTATCGAAATCAAAAACAGATACACAGAATTATGTATCTTAGTGTACAGTAGAGTCTACTTGTTCGCCAAGTTATATTGAAATCAGACCAAAACTGTAGGAGGAGTAGCATTTTGTAAGAATTTCACAGAAATTTCTATTTTTAGTAACCACGCCAACACCGTTTATCGAAATCAAAAACCGATACACAGAATTATGTATCTTAGTGTAGTCTACTTGTGTGCCAAGATATATTGAAATTAGACCAAAACTGTAGGAGGAGTAGCATTTTGAAAGAATTTCACAGAAATTTCTATTTTTAGTAACCACGGCAACACCGTTTATCAAAATCAAAAACCGATACACAGAATTATGTATCTTAGTGTAGTCTACTTGTGAGCCAAGTTACACTGAAATTAGACCAAAACTGTAGGAGGAGTAGCATTTTGAAAGAATTTCACAGAAATTTATATTTTTAGTAACCACGGCAACACTGTTTATCGAAATCAAAAACCGATACACAGAATTATGTATCTTAGTGTAGTCTACTTGTTTGCCAAATTATTTTGAAATCAGACCAAAACTGTAGGAGGAGTAGCATTTTGAAAGAAATTTCTCAGAAATTTCTATTTTTAGTACCACGGCAACATCGTTTATCGAAATAAAAAAACCGATATACAGAATTATGTATCTTAGTGTAGTCTACTTGCGTGCCAAGTAATATTGAAATCAGACCAAAACTGTAGGAGGAGTAGCATTTTGAAAGAATTTCACAGAAATTTCTATTTTTAATAACCACGGCAACACCGTTTATCGAAATCAAAAACCGATACACAGAATTATGTATCTTAGTGTAGTCTACTTGTTTGCCAAATTATTTTGAAATCAGACCAAAACTGTAGGAGGAGTAGCATTTTGAAAGAAATTTCTCAGAAATTTCTATTTTTAGTAACCACGGCAACATCATTTATCGAAATCAAAAAAACGATATACAGAATAATGTATCTTAGTGTACTCTACTTGTGTGCCAAGTAATATTGAAATCAGACCAAAACTGTAGGAGGAGTAGCATTTTGAAAGAATTTCACAGAAATTTCTATTTTTAGTAACCATGGCAACACCGTTTACCGAAATCAAAAACCGATACAGAATTATGTATCTTAGTGTAGTCTACTTGTGTGCCAAGTTACATGCAAATCAGAACAAAACTGTAGGAGGAGTAGCATTTTGAAAGAATTTCACAGAAATTTCTATTTTTAGTAACCATGGCAACACCGTTTACCGAAATCAAAAACCGATACAGAATTATGTATCTTAGTGTAGTCTACTTGTGTGCCAAGTTACATCCAAATCAGAACAAAACTGTAGGAGGAGTAGCATTTTGAAAGAATTTCACAGAAATTTCTATTTTTAGTAACCACGGCAACACCGTTTACCGAAATCAAAAACCGATACACAGAATTATGTATCTTAGTGTAGTCTACTTGTTTGCCAAGTTATACTGAAATCAGACCAAAACTGTAGGAGGAGTAGCATTTTGAAAGAAATTTCTCAGAAATTTCTATTTTTAGTAACCACGGCAACACTGTTCATCGAAATCAAAAACCGATACACAGAATTATGTATCTTAGTGTAGTCTACTTGTGTGCCAAGTTATATTGAAATCAGACCAAAACTGTAGGAGGAGTAGCATTTTGAAAGAATTTCATAGAAATTTCTATTTTTAGTAACCACGGCAACACTGTTCATCGAAATCAAAAACCGATACACAGAATTATGTATCTTAGTGTAGTCTACTTGTTTGCCAAGTTATATTGAAATCAGACCAAAACTGTAGGAGGAGTAGCATTTTGAAAAATTGTTTACAGACAGACAGACAGACAGACGGACAGACGGACGGACAGACGGACGGACGCCGGACGCATTACTATCGCATAAGCTCTTCTGGTCTCTGACCAGTAGAGCTAAAAAAAAATGCCTCCCTCATCTACTTTATTGCCAATAAAATGATAAATAAAATGCCACCCTCCCACATTTGTTTTGGAGAAAATTGGCCTGAGAACCAGAGAATTAAATTTAGATAGCCTATCAAATAAACTATGAGAATTTGTGAATTAAATATTCTACCTTTTCTTCGTGATCACTGTCAAGTACTATTCCCTGTGGGACACCACTCTTTCCTCTGAAAAAAGATAAAAAGTACGGTAAAATCGCACATTTTTGTGGGATCAAATTTTCGAGGTTGGAGAGTGGAGGTTTGTAGGGATTTCATTTTGTGGTTTGAAAATGTTTTATAGTACTAATGCATATGAAATTTTACATTTAGTGAAGGTCATTAATTCATGGGTCTCTACATACCTCGAAAACAACCAAAATTAACCCCCCACGAAAATTAGTGATTTATCGGTAGTTTTTATAACACATATTGTGCCATATAAATGCCTCATTTTCAATAGACAATCAAATTTTCACCTGAGGGATTGCAAAACAAATTGGGTCTATTGACTTGAAAAAAATACACCCCCCTACCTCGCACCTAAACAACTCAGAAAGTAAGAGCACCAAAATATGCCCTATGTCTGTATTACATCTACCTTTTGTCTTCAAGGAATGATTGGGTTTCAGCACAAAGGATACTCTTTTTAGGCGAATCCTCTTCAGTGGTTTCTACAAATAACAGAGAAGTACAGAGGAAGTAATTTTTTAGTCTATTTGTACCTCTTCAATAGAAGAGAAGGGTTTTTGTCCTTTATAGTTCCCATTTATCAAAAAAATAAGACATTAACATTTGCCATTTCACAGTGTTGAAAACTGAAATGGCAACAATTTAGCAATGTTTCTTCAACTTTAACTTGCAACCTCCTTTAACAAATGATACCATCAGTAATTACTTTCTGCTGAAGACATCAATACATGTATACTCCATTTGTCAGATATGTCACATTCTACAATGCCAACATAAGAAAACCGGAACAACTCTGTTTCTGTACACTCAGTAATTACTTCACTTGGACAGTTGATGGAATCAGATGAGATTTGGATGTGTGACTGACCTGCATCACTCTCTGCTAAGAAGCGCTGAGTAGGAGCCTGTAGTAAACTCAGATCACTGGCAATCCTCTTCTGTACACCTAACAAAAATAATCAGGTAACCAACAAAAATATCCAGACCTTTCCAATGGTTATGTTTTTCAGTTCTTTGCAAAGATTTTCTATTGCATTACAGTATATTATTAAACAATTATTTATAACTTTTTTTTTTTTAAATGCACAAGTTAAACCAGGTTTCTGAGACTGAAGCTCTACTGGTTTGTACTTATAGCAAAGGAAGAGGAAAGTACTTAAGCAGTTGGGAATTGAAACTTTACACTAGCAAAAAAGAGAATAATGATCCTTGAATAAATTTCTTTATGTTCTTAGTGTAGTCTACTTGCATGCCACATTATATTATAATCAGACTAAAACTGTATTTGAAGTAGCATTTTGAGAGTAACAGAAATTGCTATCTTTATTAACCAAGGTAATAATGTTCATTGAAGTCAAAAACGGATATAAAGAATTATGTACCTTAGTGTAGTCTACTTGTGTGCCAAGTTATATTGAAATCAGACCAAAACTGTAGGAGGAGTAGCATTTTGAAATAATTTCACAGAAATTTCTATTTTCAGTAACCACAGCAACACCGTTCTTCGAAATCAAAAACCAGTACATAGAATTATGTATCTTAGTGTAGTCTACTTGTGTGCCAAGTTATATTGAAATCAGACCAAAACTGTAGGAGGAGTAGCATTTTGAAAGAATTTCACATAAATTTCTATTTTTAGTAACAAAGTCCAACACCGTTCGTCGAAATCAAAAACCGATATACAGAATTACATAGTGTAGTTACTTGTGTGCCCTGAGTTATATTGAAATCAGACCAAAACTGTAGGAGGAGTAGCATTTTGAAAGAATTTCACAGAAATTTCTATTTTTAGTAACAACGCTAACACCGTTTATCGAAATCAAAAACCGATACACACAGAATTATGTATCTTGAGTGTAGTGTACTTGTGTGCCAAGTTATATTGAAATCAGACCAAAACTGTTGGAGGAGTAGCATTTTGAAAGAATTTCACAGAAATTTCTATTTTTAGTAGACAACGCCTACACCATTCATCGAAATCAAAAACCGATATATAGAATTATGTATCTTAGTGTAGTCTACTTGTGTGCCAAGTAATATTGAAATCAGACCAAAACTGTAGGAGGAGTAGCATTTTGAAAGAATTTCACAGAAATTTCTATTTTTAGTAACAACGCCAAGACCGTTCGTCGAAATCAAAAACCGATATACAGAATTATGTATCTTAGTGTAGTCTACTTGTGTGCCAAGTTATATTGAAATCAGACCAAAATTGTAGGAGGAGTTGCATTTTGAAAGAATTTCACAGAAATTTCTATTTTTAGTAACAACGTTAATACCGTTCGTCGAAATCAAAAACCGATACACAGAATTATGTATCTTAGTGTAGTCTACTTGTGTGCCAAGTTATATTGAAATCAGACCAAAACTGTTGGAGGAGTAGCATTTTGAAAGCATTTCACAGAAATTTCTATTTTTAGTAACAACGCCAACACCGTTCGTCAAAATCAAAATCCGATACACAGAATTATGTATCTTAGTGTAGTCTACTTATATGCCAAGTTATACTGAAATCAGATCAAAACCGTAGGAGGAGTAGCATTTTGAAAAATTGTTTACGACAGACAGACAGACGGACAGACGGACAGCCCGGCGATTACTATCGCATAAGCTCTTCTGGCCACCAGTAGGCTAAAAAAAATAAATCTATAAACATTATTCATCCAACTTTGAATGTCTCTTTTATTTATTCTAGATTTTACAGCAATCATAGTTTGATGTTGGCAAGAAAAAAATTTGGCTTCACCTCTGCACATTTTTCTGGTTTATATCATATCATATTAGCAGCCTAAATTATCTCTAAAGAAATTGAGACCATTCATTTGCATATACATGGATTTTATTCCAACTTAAAAGAGCCAGTTACACAGGCATCTTCCTCTCTATATGGAGTAAGTCGTATATTTCATGTCCAACACAAACCTTTCCCTGAGTGAGGACTTTCTTCTTCCTCCGTTTCTGACCCAGATTCTGGTAACACAACTGAAGTGCTCAATATACCTACATATAAACAAAAATTTCAATTCATACACATGTACATAAGACTAATTGTATAAGCATATTCTGAAGGTATCAAAATTTAGCCAGATATTGTAGAAACAGAATCACAAATTTCTCTGTATAACCTTCATCTTAACCTAGGTTAACCTTAAAAGCTAATAAGCAATGGGTTTAAAAAATTCATTTAATATGAAATGACTGCAATAAATATAATGCCTTCATTTTTTTCTTTGTTTCAGTAAGACTGGTATTATCCAATTAAAGTGAGATTCATACAATACATGCAAATGCTCTCACAGGGACTTGGTGATTTTCTATACAATTCTCAATATGAATATTAATATAACATATTATAAAGAACAGAACTAGACAATGTCTGAAGTCAATGACGATATACTGAACCATGCCCAAATATAAACACCAACCTTTGGTCCTACTAGGGGCTGGAGTTTCTTTCACAGTTATGTCTGGGCTTTTCCTGTCTGTAAATAACAACCAATCAGGTTCTTAAAACAATTTAAAAGTACACTATACACGTGTATAATTGTCAATGATATCATCATTCAGACATCACATCTAAGTACATCTTACCACTTTCTTCATCTGTGTCCAAGTCAAAATTAATTCGGCTTTTCTTGTTTCCATCTTGTTTCTGTATAAAAGCCTAAAATTGAAAATAAATTAATTGTTCAAAGTCCAATCACATCTAGTTATGTTCAAACTCTGACATGTAGCCTGTATGGATCAGAAAAATTATGAATATGTGAATTCCTTGTAGTCTGACATGTCAACTACAGAAATGTTACCCTTTACCTGTGTAGGTTGTAGGAGATCTGTTGTTTTTATCTGTCCAGGTTGTAGGAGATCTGTTATCCTTTACCTGTGTAGGTTGCAGGAGATCTGTTATCCTTTACCTGTGTAGGTTGTAGGACATCTGTTATACTTTACCTGTGTAGGTTGTAGGAGATCTGTTATACTTTACCTGTGTAGGTTGTATTAGATCTGTTATCCTTTACCTGTGTAGGTTGCAGGAGATCTATTATCCTTTACCTGTGTAGGTTGTATTAGATCTGTTATACTTTACCTGTGTAAGTTGTAGGAGATCTGTTATCCTTTACCTGTGTAGGTTGTAGGAGATCTGTTAGTCTTTACCTGTGTAGGTTGTAGATCTATTATCCTTTACCTGTGTAGGCTGTAGGAGAAACTGTTATCCTTTACCTGTGTAGGTTGTAGGAGATCTGTTATACTTTACCTGTGAAGGTTGTAGGAGATCTGTTATCCTTTACCTGTGTAGGTTGTAGGAGATCTGTTATCCTTTACCTGTGTAGGTTGTAGGAGATCCACACTGCCATCACTCTCATACTCCTCTTCCTCTGACTCGTACACAAGAGTGGTTACACGGGAGGTTTTTATTTTATTATCCAACAAATCAGTAGGAGCTGTCTGGAATCCGGATTCAGATCCTGTCTCAGAGTCCTCTGGATTGTCCTGCAAATTTCAAAATTAAATGAGTTATAAAATGAGTAAATTCTCATGTACAGGTCTTTAAAATTGAGTATATAAAAATATGAACCAGAACAATTGTCATGAATGAACCATTTTTATTTTACTTACATGTTCACCAATGATGTAAACACACTTCACATCCCCAAAGAGTAAATTATCCTTATCTTTCAACTCATAGCGAACTTGTGGAGTCAAAAATAACTGTAAGAATACCAATCACATGCATGTATTATTTAACAAAGAAGAGGGGTTAATGTTAACGATGAACATTACTACATGTTTGTCAAGATTTAATAT